>NW_019718639.1:787425-793907 GCF_002891405.2 Cryptotermes secundus
ATAGCTCAACATGTCACAATACGTTTCGTTTAAACCCATTTTAATAGCCTAAATAGTTTCATGAGTACCCCAAACTCTATCAGAATATTGTACAATACAATACTCTTAACTGAATCATAGGCTTTCTTGAAGTTTACGAATAGCTGATGTACTCTCATTGTACTCCCATTTTTTCTCCAATATCTGACGAATGCAAACGATCTAATCTGTAGTTGATCTGTTACGCCGAAACCCTCACTGATGATCCCCAACAATTTCATCTATATATGGACTTATAGCCGTAGCACTGACGCCTCAAGCTTTATTTGTAATTAAGATTTTTTTTAATTATAGTAATTACGCTTAGGATGTAGTAACTTAGCCCGTTTCTTGGTTTCAAGAATAGGGCCTGCTTCACTGCTACGAAGACCAGGCAGGAAGCACCCGCAGAGTTTTCCTGGAAATTCAGTTCGAAAGTTGGCCGGCGGGATCCTTTGGTAAAGTTATACTTTACAGGTTTTGAACCCCGTAGGTCAAAAGTGGGGAGGCCCGCAACCAACGCTACTGGTATAATTTTTCAAGCAACTGTTAAGAGGGCGAGAGTCCCTTCAAACAAGATGATTGGAGCAGTGAGAACTGGAGTAAACTCCCCACATTCAAATTGCTCCAATCAGCCGAAATTAGAGTAGTAACGTGGAGGCGGAGCTGAAGCTGTGAAGACTTCTTGCCTCACAGCAGAGTCAGTGTGATAAAGTAGTCGCTTAATAACCCGCCATGGATCCAGCCGTAAAAAATAGCGTCACTTCAAGCTTGGTTCAAAAGTTTAAGTTGAAAATAAATTATTTTCAAGAACAGTCGCCAGTCATATCAAGTAGATTTCTCAAGTCAGAATCTGTCACAAGGGCCAATGTTACTGATTGAAATATTATAAGTGTTCATTAGCCATTGTGTAGTGCATAGCATTAGTCACTTTTGTCTGCCCGCTGACGCGAGGCCTGGATACACCTGAGCCTGGTGCTAAACCAGTACCGATCACCTGTAGTTTCCGGTTCATCCCTCGCTTTCTCCCCGAATAGTGAACCTTTATAAGAAGTCTAGTGGCGCCCATCCTTCCCTCTAACCCATACCCCGTAAACTACCCACATTCACAATAACAACAACAAGGGGAAGATGTGGGTAAGAAAGACGCAGCAGCAACCTGCAAACTCGACATACCAACAGGTGAGAGGGAACGGTTAGAAAGAAGTCGCTTCGAAAGATGGGCGTGGCGACCAGCGACGTTGGGCCAAGAGTGGTAAACGACGAATATGGACTTAACCTTAAGAGAAGAATACTGGACAAAATTTTATATGAAGTTGATAGCAGTGATATCCCCTGATAATTACTATACTCAGTTTTATCACCCTTCATGTGAACTGGTACTGACAGCGCAGAAACTCCAGCAGAGTCGGTTTCTAGGGCCGAGATCTAAACCCAGCACGCTCCGAACACCAAACAAGAGTCCTAATGGCGACATGCAGTGTCATGCTCCTCATTCCCAACTCTAAAGCTCTCCCTGTAACAGGCCGTGGAGGCCCATAGGGCTGTGAGACGTCGAGGCTCGCACAATTTCCAGTCAATCGCTCACAGATGGCCGTAAGGTTTTCAGCCTTACTCGCCGGATGCCCTTTACCACCAGGAAGATTCCTGGTACTCATTTCTGTTAGGGGCTGAGTCCACCCCAGGGCCACAGTGCGGCCGGAAGGATCAGGTCAATTGAAAAATCCAAGGACTTTATCGGGAATCGAAACCGTGACATTCCGGCTTGTAACATAGTGCCTAGTCCCAAAACTCAGATTTGCATTTTCATCAAGTGGTAACGCAATAATAATAATAATAATAATAATAATAATAATAATAATAATAATAATAATAATAATAATGTAAAAGGTTATCGGTTCGAATCTTTGTTGGCACACAGGCGATCTTAATTGATGTTTCCCGTCTTTTTACTCGGACCCTTCAGGAAAATTCGAGATTGAATCTCGATTACGCCACGACCGTTTCCTTGCAAATCCCTTCCAATGAAAGGCACAGGTAAAGTTGACCCTGTGCTTAACTAATTAAGCACTACGCCATGAAGACGTAGAGGGGGTGTATATATACATCTACGCATTGTTGACCTCGGCAATAGTTAGAGGTGAGCGGTCAGCTTCACGTCCCCGCCGCTTTACCCTTGGGAAAGAGCCCAAGGTACCCACTGGACAGGAGTCTAGGTGGGCCCCAGAGCCGATCTGGATGATGTGGAGAAGAGGAAAATCCTGACACTACCGGGACTAGAACTGCGACACCTTCTGCCGTCCAGCCTGCAGCCAGTCGCTACAGCGACTGAGCTATCCCGGCTCTTATCCTTTCCAACCAACTCACTTCACCACTCACCAATCATCCTATCACTAAACGCTGTACAGTCTAAGCACGA
Organism: Cryptotermes secundus; assembly: GCF_002891405.2. NCBI lineage: Eukaryota > Metazoa > Arthropoda > Insecta > Blattodea > Kalotermitidae > Cryptotermes > Cryptotermes secundus. Next base: position 789,863 of record NW_019718639.1, read on the forward strand.
AAGCGTCAAAAACATATCACAAACCACCGTTAAATGATTAAAATGAAGGAACCAACACAATACGCATTGTCTTAAACATGATATATATTTTTGTTTTGAGGTTTTCACCGCGATGACTATGAAGAAAGTCGTTTTCTGGGATCTGGCGCCGTGTATTCTTGGTTTTAACCGACGTTTCGGGGGAACATATCGCCTCCATCTTCAGGGTAGTTGAGTTGCGTGCGAATTCAGATCCCAGAAAACGACTTTCTTCATGATCTATATTGTTGTTAGCCAAAGAGAGTATTGCATCTTCGACCTAATACGAGTAATTTGTTCATTCAAAAAGAATGGGGAATCCCCGAGGTCCTGTCTGTTTAAAAAAAATGCGCTTTATACACTGTCGAACCGGGTAAAAGTCCCATGCAATTCGCCTGAATATCCTAAGAGAATTGTCTTTCTAGGAAAAGAACAACATGGATCCGTTGCAGTTTCTTCAATAATGCACCAGGAAGAAAAAAAAGGGACCGTTCAAGGCCCCTGAAGACAAGGCAGAAACCATCCATACGACCTGCACAGCGACATCCATGGGCATCGAACTTCAACTCTTCTAACTTTCTCATGTTAGACGAGAGGCAGAATGTGTCCCAGTTCGAAGCACAATATAATTTCCAAATTCTGTCATTTGTGATACCGTCCAACTGGTCTTAACCCCTCAACGCACAGAGAATAATATATTGTGATATGTAAATCCACTGCCAAGTATCAGCTGTGTAAACAGGTGACGGTACAACAGCCGTTGCTAGGGAACAGCTATGTGGACACGATGTTTCCCCGGCAACGATATCAAGCTTAAGACCGTTCAAGTGACTAAGCTGACGTTCTAGCATAAGATACGTAAGATAGGTATGATCTGCTTTGCAAAGCCTGTTCTGACAGAAGGCTTGTGTGTAGTACAAAAGGAAGAATTTTCAATAACATCCTATACTGGTATGTGCAATACGCACTCTTGACAAAGGCCAAGCGTATTCATAAGAGACAAACCCATCTTCTCGTCAGAGAGGACGTTACATAAGGACTATGACCGCAAGTGTTGAGTTGCCAAAAATAAAATCTTGTCGTGATCCCAAAAGGGCTTGGCGCCTAGACGAACTGATTGATGGTAAACCGCCAGTTGTAAAGTAACTCTTGAGTTGTTGGTTGAGTTAGTTGAGAGTTATAGTTGTACGAAGCGGGAAGCTGGAAGATGAGGTCTGGGACAGTTTGGAAACACAGAGGAAAGGGAAGATCGCCCGTTGGAAACCGCTACCAAGTAACGGCTAGTGAGGAATGAGAAGACTTTGTGTGTGCTGTAGTTGCAGTCATTCTTAGAGTGTAACTCAGTGAGACTGTCGTAGTTATTTGTAGTTGCGGTTTGTAAGAGCCCAATAAATATGATTAACAATTCTAACCCCGTCTATAGTCACTCAGGTGACACTATGCAAGCTTGATGCAGTACATGAACAAGGTTGCGTCACACTTTATGAAGCAGGCCGTTACGTCATCATCAGAGAGTTATTACGTTCTGCTTTCAACACACAACAGGTACGCACGCGCAGGTGAGAGACTCCTATGCTTAACACAGGACAGTCTTTCCTTAAGTCTGCCTGTACACGTATGGCGTACTCTGGTTCATGTTGCAGATGAATTTTCCCATATATTTTAGCATTAAAGCCGGTCACGGTAGCCGAGCGGTCTAAGGCATGTACTGTCTTCGTTCGCTCGGAATCGTGGGTTCGAATCCCATACAAGGCGTGGATTTTTGGCATATGTATGCGTTTATTCTGTATCTGTTTTGTCCTGTGTTTAGGCAGAGGCCTTGCGACCAGCTGATCACTCGTCCAAGGAGTCCTACCCTCTGCAAAATGATCATGAAACTGAAAAAATATTAGAGGCCAGGGCCAAAGGGGGCTGTAGAACCAGTGAAGAAAGATTGTCATTAAAAACTCTGCAATTTGACCATTTCTATGAACTACAAACAGGAACCTGTTACGAGTAATATTGGAAAAGTTGTCCCTGTAGTTAATTAGTTAAGCACTATGCTATGAGGACATAACGGGAAGAGGAGGTATAACTCCACCATTCTTGACTTTGGCACTAGGTGGAGATAAGTGGTCAGCTTCACGCCCTTTCCGCTTTACCCCCCCCCCCCCCCAAATTGGACAGGGATGACTTTTAATATTAGACAAATTTCACGAGCGACTGATGCTTTCCGGAAAATTGATTGATAAACATTATTATTTGAGGAAATGTAAATATGTAGTGGTCTACCGGGCAGTCTCACAACAGAATTCAGGGGACATACTCACCCTGGTACGTTAGTTTCTTGTGCTGAAGTTAGAAAGACCCTGAGCAGTGCTCACTAGCCCGGATCTTCAAAGAAAGAAATGTGTTAATTCCGAAATCTTGCTACACAAGCAGTCCACCTTGGGACGGCCGTAGCCCTCACTTAGTAAACGGGAACAAAGGATTATTTGCGAGTTCTATCGCCTACTACGTAACTTGCATTCATGCAGCGCCTTAAAGCTAGGCAGTTCTTTGTTACGGTAAACTGATACAGCGTTTCACTATGACAATTTTTTTAATTCGCTTAGTGGGGGGTGGAGTCCAGTTGGGTCCACTCGGCACGGCGGCCACTGATTGGCCTATTGTAGACTGCCCCGGGTGATTATGATGATGGAGAATTTGGTGGAATGAAGATTGGCAGGGGAAACCGAAGTACTCGGAGAAAATCCGCCCCAGCGCCACTCTGTCCACGATAAATCCCACTTGACCAGACCCGGGATAGAACCGGGGCATGACAAATCTCACTCACTCACTCACTCATTGAGCTGAGCCCTTCCTGAGAAGCCGCCAGCTGTGCAACTACTCAAGCACTTCCCAGCATATTTTGCAACCCGAAAGTTCATTACCGTTATCAAGAGAGCTCTCCACTGGTCCCTATTCTGAGCCAGAACAATCTGGTCCACACCATCCCATCCTATCCCTCTAAGATCCATTTTAATATTGTTCATCCACCTACGCCTTGGTCTTCCCAGTGGTCTCTTTCCCTCTGACTTTCCAACCAATATCCTATGTAGCATGTAGAACGAATGGGGGAGACGATTGCATATAGGATATTGGTTGGAAAGTCAGAGGGAAAGAGACCACTGGGAAGACCAAGGCGTAGGTGGATGAATATTAAAATGGATCTTAGAGAGATAGGACGGGATGGTGTGGATTGGATTGATCTGGCTCGGGATAGGGACCAGTGGAAGGCTCTTGTGAACACGGTACTGAATCTTCGGGTACCATATAATGCTCGGAAATTCTTGAGTAGCTGCAGAATTGGCGGCTCCTCAAGAAGGGCTCGGCTACACGAGTAAGCAAATAAGTGGTTTCTTTCCTTCTGGCTTTGTCACCAATATCTTCTATGAATTCCTGTTCTCCCCTATTCGTGACAAAACTCTCGCTTATAAAACACGTACCTACTGTAAACGGACGCGAGTTTCATGAGCTGTGAGGCAACTTTCGGAGCAGAATATTTGAGTCAAATATTCGAAATACAGACACAAACAAAACAAACTCCGCAAGCGAACTATACCGACCGACCGACCGACCGACCGCCGCTTGTCGGCGAAGTTAGTGCCAACTTTTGCTGATAGAGGGTGTCACGTGATCCGCGCAACGGATCCCCACGGCCGTTAATCTCGGTTTTCTAAACCGGAGCCGCTATTTCCTTGAAATAGCTCCTGAAATATCCTCACGAAGTTGAGTAGACCCCATTCCAGACCCAATACTTCTCAGAAAATCTGGTAGCGCCGGGAATCGAACCCGGACCTCTGGATCTGTAGCCAGGAACTCTGACCTCTAGACAACGAAGGCGCTCGGAATACAGACGCTATACCTGGCATGAAGAGACGCTGGTGAGGCAGGCTGCAAGAAGAAACGCTTTTACCACAGTTAACAGGCAGATGAGTGGGTGGTTAGAATACAGAACTTCGTGCCAAGTGGTGGTAAACTTTTCCATTTACATTCTTCAGTACCC
>NW_019718639.1:793920-801337 GCF_002891405.2 Cryptotermes secundus
CCCCCCCCCCAACTTTACATCATCCGGGATCAAACCGGCCTGTCCGTCCCGTTCAAGCTTCATGAAACGAGGAGACGAAACTTTCAGAAATTTCCTGAAATGACTTGCTCAACAGCGACATTACCGACAGCCTAGGCACTAAGAGGATACAGTCTACAGGGTAATTACAAATGAAGTATACGTTTTTAAACACATTATTTCTTACGAAAGCCGACATGCACATGAGTAACTCTAATAGATACCATCTCGCGCTTATGGAACATTCTCTTAGACACAGAGATACACAGTGTGTTCCGTTCAAACCTCCCACATTTTAATTAATCATTGCGAACAAATTGTGATAATTTATGGATTATAATTAACACTAGATTAACGAAGAAACTCAAAGAATTTTATATCCGTTTTTCTTCGATGAAGCTACAGTATCTGGCCGCGTATGCCTTGACATGTTAGAACAGTTCCTGTATACTCAAGTAGCCGATCTGCAGCCTAACATAATCTTCCAACAATATGGAACCCCCTACATTGGGGTCTGGAAGTTCGGAGGTCCCTCAATGTCACCTTCCAAGATCGCTGAATTGGACCTGGCGGACCAATTCGGTGGCCACCACGTTCACCGGACCTCACTCCGCTCGATTTCTTCCTCTGGGGTTACGTGAAGGACAGTGTGTTCGTGCCTCCAGTGAATGACCTCCCAGATTTACGGGCCCGCATCCGTGAAACGATTGCTACTGTACCAATGGACATGTTGGAAGGAACATGGCAAGAAATTGAATACAGATTGGATATTGTTCGTGCTACTAATGGAGAACATGTAGAGGTTTATTAGTGTGTCAAATAAAATTTTTTAGTTGTTCTTGTATTTCCTGTAGCTTCATTTTCTTACCACTCATACTTTCTGTTCTAATATCTGATAAAATGTGGGAGGCTTGAATGGAACACCCTCTATATATTTTTCCAACATTTCATGGAACCCAATGATTCCTTACTATAAAGAGGCTCCTGTGATTCTACGACGTAGAGTGTGGTAGATCGACGATGTTTCGGAGGAACATCTTCTCTATCTTCAGAACAAAATGTCGAACAAGCACGGTTACCTTAGACGGAATTTCAATTCTCACATTTTTTCGTGTACCCTAGCGAACGCCACAGCTCCCCACACCTTCCCATTGTATTTAACTCAGATTCGTTTCATGAATATATCCCCATTCATGACTAGGTTTGTCAAATGGGGGTTTTCTTTCAGAATTCCGACAGAAATTTTGTATGCATTTCTCGCCTAACTCGTGCCTCTTCCATCCCATCGGCCTTCAGTTGTTCTTCCTCAATGTAATTTATTATTATTATTATACAAATTCGATAACTCAGAAACATGGACTACCAACAGACGCACAAGAGATAAAGCCTAACCCGCATGCTTTTTCACTTCCGGTTTGATCGCTGTGAAGAAAAGATTTTTGCCACTGCCGGCAACCGAACCCCGTTTCTTCAGTCATCCTAACAGACATGAAATTTGAGATTTGCTGGATTTGTTCTCACAGCGGCGTCACATCTCAGAAGACTTGGCTATTGGGCCCACTACTGGCTCTCGGTCCCCTAATAGGCCAGCTGAGAACATTCCTGGGGCCGAGGTGGAAACTGACGAACAGAACAGTGGTTAAGGATGTTTATACATTAATAACAACAATGACGATAATAATGCCATATAAAAACACCAAAATTGTGTAATTCTAGGGCTAAATCAAACGCGCAGTTGCTAGAAAACAATGACAAACGAAAAGGATAGGAAATCAGTGAAAGACAAAGGAAGGAATGAGATAAAGATATTAAAGGACGGAAGAACGGGCGTAGGGGAACTGTTTTACCGTGAAGGAGAGGAAGGAAGGAAGGAAGGAAGGAACGGGGAGTTCTTAATGTTAAACCATATAAGAATGCCGTCTTCTGAGATATGGTGCCGTGTAAATATTGTTAACCGACGTTCCTCCGAAGTCGGTTAACACAATATCTACATGGAGCCGCATCCCAGAAGACGGCAATCTTCATAGTCACCGCTGTGAAGACCTCAAATCTTACATACATGGCATTACTCTAATGTTACTTTAATGGTGATTAATCGGAATATAATTTTATAATCCTGGAATCAGGCACATAAATTTCCGAACTTTAAATTCTGGTCCAATGATGAAGTTTAACAACATGCTGGCCAATGTGAGCAACATAAAAAATTAACGGCGGGTTCCTTCGAATACATATGCTGCATCACGATGACGAAATTTAAATTCGAAACATGTGACACCTAATACTGCGGTAATTAATATTAGTAGTTTCTAATAAATGTACTCACAACTGTGTCACGGTGTGTACTGATTCATAAGAACACAACATGCCCCAAAAGGCAATGCTTCTTTAAGTGTAGTTAACTTAAGCAGCTGGGAACGATGCGGAAAGTTCACTACATCAGTCGAAAGAACCTGACAGAACAACAGCGTACATTAAGTGGCGGTACTAGGGCCGCGCCATAGCTCAAGCGGTTAGTCGCTGGCTTCCCACCGCGGCGGCCCCGGTTCGATCCAGGGTCTGGTCAAGTGGGATTTGTGGTGGACAATGTGTCGCTGAGGCAGGTTTTCTCCGGGTACTTTGGGTTCCCCTGCCAATCTTCATTCCACCAATTGCTCCACAATCACCCACACCTATCATCTGGGGCTGGTACAATAGGCCAGAATTGGCCGCAGTACATGGGACTTAGTCCCACCCCACTAGCAATAAAAAAAGTGGCGGTACTACCTCGCGCATAGGCCACGCGGGGGCGTGTAGCTGCTTGAGAAACTATGCTACAAACCTGAAGGTCGTGGGTTCGACTCCTGACGAGGTCATTATTAAAGTTTTCAATTGACCCAATCCTTCCAGCCGCACTATGGGCCTGGGGTCGACTCAGCCTCTAACGGAAATGAGTACAAAGAATCTTCCTGGGGGGTAAAGAGGGGCTGGCGCGTAAGGCTGATAACCTCACCGCCATCTGTGAGCCGACTGTCTAGAAAATGTGGCAGCCTCGACGTCTCACAAACATACGGGCCTTCACGGCCTGTTAGAGACACAGCTTTACCTTTAACTCTCTAGAGCAAGTCTGTCAGTATAGCGACGGGCCACATCAACGATTTGGCGTTGGCAGAGGTAAGTACACTTTGTCTCCTTAGCATGCAGACTCTCTCGGGGGCCCATCTAGCCTCCTATACATGACGGGGCTCCCTTCCCTGACGTAGAGCGACCGGAGCGTGAAGTAGCCCACAAACACCCATCTAGTAAAAGTAAAAAAGTAAAGCTATCCCTGTACCAGGCCGTGAAGGCCCATAAGGTTGTGAGACGTTGAGGGTCCCACATTATCTAGACAATCGGCTCAAAGATGGCGGTAAGGTTGTCAGCCTTACGCGCCAGCCGCGCTTTACTCCCCAGGAAAATTATTTAATTAATACCTGGTACTCATTTCTGTTAGAGGCTGAGTAAACCCCAGGGCCTAGTGCGGCTGGAAGGATTAGGTCTGCTGAAAAAAAAATCCAATGACCTTATCGGGACTTGAACCCGCGACCTTCCGGCTTGTAGCATAGCCCCTCAACCAACTACGCTACCGCATGCCGAGATTAAGTATAGCTATACCCCCCCCCCCGCCTCCGGTCCTTCTTCATGGCTTGGACATTAAGTAGAAGCGTAAGTTTACCTGGCATGTACTGTCTGCGCTCGGTGGGAAACCGGGATCGTGGGCTCGGATCTGTTTCCTGTGAGGTACGAACTGAATTCTTATATACACGTCTTATTCTTATACACTGCCAGTCACGGTAGCCGAGCGGTCTAAGGCATGTACTGTCTTCGCTCGCTTGGAAACCGGGATCGTGAGTTCGAATCCCACTCAGGGCATGGATGTTTAGTTTGTGTGTGTGCGTTTTTCTGTTTGTGTACAGGTAGAGGCCTTGCGACCAGCTGATCACCCGCCCAAGGAGTCCTACTGGATGTGTAAGATCTAGAAAAACCGAAGTGAACGGAGAAGTTCATGGAGGTAGGCCTAGGCCCACTGGGGCTGTAGTTCCAAGGGAAAAGAAATAAGTTTACCTGCACCTTTATTGATTTTTAGACTTTACTGTAGATTAATATTTGATGATAAAACGTCTGTTGGCTGTTTGCACCGTCTGGATGTAAGCATGTTTGTCTCGCTGATGCGGCGGGCCAAAACTTGTGTGTGTGTGTGTGTGAACACTAATTCAAAATGTTTCGATTGTGGAGACAAAGAGCAAGTATGCTTCCGAACGTCACCACCAACATTGGCCATTTCCACAAGATGCAAAGGACGAACGGAGTGACAGATAACATTTATTACCTGCTGTTGTACCTGTTTGCTTGTGCGGAATATGCACAGATAAGCCTGACAAACAGTTCATGATAACAGTAGGGAAACACTGCACCATATCTATGTTGTTTACGCAAAACGAAACATTACTATGAGCAAGACAAGTTAGTCCTCTCTTTTCCTTGGCAAAAATTGTCCATGTTTCCACACCTGGCCGTTTTTATCAAAATGCGCAGTGGATTTGCCTAAGTCCACTAACCGATACAAAAAGAAAAAGTACCAGCGTGTGCATGGGTTATATCAGTGCTCTGCATGTGTCACATTCTCACAATGCAGCTGTAACCACCACCCCGCTTCTTCTGCTTCTGCGCAAGAATAACGCCAGGTGCAAAAATACGGCCTATATTTACTTGAAATATCAAAAGGCTAAGTTTCTTTTTCATGATCACATTCTCCAATCAAGCATTGCGCTTTATTTATTTGAGTACCTGAACTTCTGAACTTGTCTTATTAAATGTTAACAAAACTACGAGAAAATAAGGAACGGTTCACAAGAAAATTGAAGATCTTCGCCGTACACTCTGAGAGCTATACACAATCTTATTTACAAACAAATGTCAAGTTCTTTCTGCCACTGACTGAATCAATAACAATTTACAAAGGAATCTGAGAAGAGGAACTCGTTAAGCAATTCGCTTTCTTCCTGGGAGCGAAATTGGGCTTATATTACGTGAAGACCCGTGTGACACTCTGAGGCTTTAGCACACTCAGTATTTTTAACTATTTAAAGCCCAGTGGTTACTATATATACCACCTACTTTAACATACCAACACTCTCCATTCTTCCCACAGAGTGTATCTGTGTGTTCCGTATGGTTCTCACAATAAACAGCGATTGTTTCCCTAAGCAGCACTAACCGGCTGGACTTTGTAGCGGAGACGTAATTTGTTTCCTGTGAGGTAAGGACTGAACATACTAAAACTCTGCATTCTGCTCTCAGAGTGTATCTGTGTGTTCCGTATTCTCACAATAAACAGCGACTGTTTCCCTGAAGAATATCGAAAGAATAGCAGGGGAAACCGAAGTACTCGGAGAAAACCTGTCCCAGCGCCACTTTGTCCACCACAAATCCCACTTGACCAGACCCGGGATCAAACCCGGGCCGCGGCGGTGGGAAGCCAGCGACTAACCCCTTGAGCTATGGCGCGGCCCATCTTAAGGCCTAAGTATAAGCCAATCGACCAGGAAGACACAAGTACTTAATTTCTATTTAACAAAACAAAGAATTAAATCATAAACCCCCCGAATAATAAGATAAAAAGGTACAACTGTCCCTGTGCTTAATCATTACACCATGAAGACGTATAGGGAAGTGGATGTATAGGTCCACGTATTCTTGACCGCGGCACTAGTTGCAGGTGAGTGGACAGTTTTACGCGCCGGTCGCTTTATCCCCGAGGGAAGGGCCCCCGGTATCCAGTCTGAACGTTGCGGAGAGGAGACTCGAACTCCAATCTCTCAATCACCCAGCCCACAGTAGCCAGTCGCTATGTCAACTGCGTTCAAAATAATAATTTTATAAACAAAGTTCTAGCATCTTTCACCACATAAATTAATGCAAACCGCCATCCTACCATACTCAGCGTAAAATCCGGGAACCAACCCAAGAAGTTCCTTTCCACAGAATAAAAAGGCAAATTTGGCTGCAGTTGCTTTGTGAACACCCTATAACCATGAGGCATCGACAAGCTAAAACTTAAAGGACTACATAACTAAGCTGTTTCATCTTCACTTGCACAGTGCTGTACTATCTGTAAGAGCGAAACAAAGGCGTTTGACAGGCAATTCCCAACGTCCTGATTTGCATAACTGTGAAGTCTCCAAGCTGAGCAGCATGGCATCAAATGGGTAGGGGACGGAACCTAATGGTTTATGATTGGCGAGCTGCAATGTTCAGATCCCGGGAATGAGCAAGCATTGAGATATCAGAACGTGTGAGACAGCGGTCCGAAGTTCGATCACAGGTTTGTGTAGTAATGCCGATGACGAAGTACTTATTTAAAAGCTGGAATGAATGTGTGATTGGTGTACAATCAACACGCAGTTTTTATTAAACTCTGTCTCTATCTGATGTAAGTACAGGACCTGAAAATTCTTAAGGATGGGAGATGAAAGGTCATAAATTGAGCAGCTGCGAGTTTTCATGGCAACAAACTGTTCCTCCTTAGCATGCTGCATGAATAAAAGACATGCAGTAGCGAAAGAACGAGCTGAGAGTCTTTAGTTTTGTGTATCGTGTCTATTTTGCGGGTACGGATGTTTTTATGTTGAGATATGAAGAGCAGTATACTATATAAAAGGAACAGTTTACGATTGACTATTTCTGCGTGTTATTCGTGGGAAATGAGGTTAAACGGACATATTATTGAATAACATGTAGGACTACAGAAATGCGCGAGAAAGCAGTTGAGGTTAATACTACTAAATGCTTACATAACAAATGGTGAAACTTCCCGAAAAAATTCTCGACCAGTGTTACATTAGTTTTAGTTAAAAATCCGTTTTGGGAATCGGCTCACGATGATTATGATGATGTATGATGATGATTGTGGTGGTGGTGGTAGTGATGGCGGTGGTAACAATGCCGTGTTGCTCGTCTGTACAGTGTACAGTGTACTGTACAGTGAAATAGCTCTATCTCGGTGCAACTCGTGTGAGGACATGGAGTGTTGCTCGTCTGTACAGTGTACAGTGTACTGTACAGTGAAATAGCTCTATCTCGGTGCAACTCGTGTGAGGACATGGCGTGTTTCTCGTCTGTACAGTGTACAGTGTACTGCACAGTGAAATAGCTCTATCTCGATGCAACTCGTGTGAGGACATGGCGCGCTGCTCGTCTATACAGTGTACAGCGTACTGCACAGTGAAACAGCTCTATCTCGGTGCAGCTCGTGTGAGGACATGGCGTGTTGCTCGTGTGTAGTGTACTGTACAGTGAAATAGATCTATCTCGATGCAACTCGTGTGAGGACATGGCGCGCTGCTCGTCTATACAGTGTACAGCGTACTGCACAGTGAAA
>NW_019718639.1:801486-858777 GCF_002891405.2 Cryptotermes secundus
TAGCTCTATCTCGGTGCAACTCGTGTAAGGACATGCCGTGTTTCCCGTCTGAACAGTGAAATAGCTGTATCTCGGAAACCGTTCGGAATAGGACACATGTACATATAAACTTCTTTGCTTAGAATGACCCTTCCTCCTGGAGTAGTCTGTATTAGGGTATATAGGATTTCGAAGGAAGCGGTGGTGGCCTACTGGAGATGTTTTATAAAACCACAAGGAACCCTAACCAGGAGAGCCGATGTCCCGTGCGAGATAGGAGCTGAGACCCTCCAAAATACAAATCTGGAGCCCTACCGCTATGTCAGCCCGCTCGACAGTAGGTAGTCAATCCTGGACAGATGAGCGGAATAAGATCGCAGTCCGCTGGAACAGGGCACAAAGTACGGTGAGCGTTAAGCCGCCCGCCGCAAGGGAACAGGGGCAGGCACTGCAGCCAGGCCGGGCGGTGTGGTCGTATCAGGTTGGGGCAGTCCATTCAATTTGGCTGTCGGATTAATTCTCCTTCGTCCGAGCAGATCCTTCCGTTCCATCGACTGATTGGAGACTGATCTCTGTGCCTGCCTAAGCTCGGCCTCTACGCGTCTTCTCCTTAACCCTAAAGCTGAAGAACCTAATGGGCAGAGCAGGAAGCCGTCAATTTAGGCCGACAGAGTAACTCATCTTCTATCGGTTAAAATGTTCGGATACAAATTTCTATGCAGTTCAGGCACTATGCTACAAGCCGGAAGGTCGCTGGTTCAATTCATGATATTATTGGATTTCTTTTTATTTTACCTAATTCTTCCAGTAGCACTATGGCCCTGGGGTCGACTCAGTTTCTAACAGAAATGATTACCAAGAATCTTCATGGGGGGTAAGGGCGGACGGCGCGTAAGGCTGACCTCACCGCCATCTGTGAGCCGATTGTCTAGAAAATGTGGGAACCTCGACGTACGTCTTACAAAATATGGACCTCCACGGCCTGTTACAGGGCTAGCTTACTTACATATTAGAGGAGTTAAAAATTTTTGGAAAATATTTATTAACACTCAAGATGCACTGGGAGAATAAAGTTAGTCACCTGACGTTATGGAAGAATATAACGGGATTGGAGATAAGAGGAGATTCAGTAGTAGTAGTAGCGGTAGTAGTGACGGTGACGGTAGCAGTAACAATGGCAGTAAAGCAGATGAACAGACCGACTGGCTAGACACCTATGTACACAGTATGTGTACCACGAGATCGCAGGGTTATGTGGAGGCATGTGTACGCAATGTGACGAGACTCAATGGACTGAACTAAACTGTATCGCACAATATACAGGTTGCCCCACAAGACCGATGCCACAGGGGAATTCGCTAGAAAATAAAAAACGGAATCACACCGCAACTGTTTCACTCGGAATCATTATTCCACCGTCACCAATGAGTTCTACGATATAATATTCAGCAACTGAAATTATCGTTAAACAGCCCACAAATATATAAATAAAATGCTGCCTCAGATTCAACTCCCGAATACAAAATCTTGTGTGTTGCTGATTAAGTAAACCTTCCCGGCAAAAACAGTTTTAATTGAATATTCTTCATCTTAATGACGTCAAAAATTCCTCGATGGCGACATCGGCCTGTTGCACTATGTAGTGTTGTTGAACGCCTGTTACAGTATGTAAAGCGTTGAACGTCTGTTACACTATGTAAAGCGTTGAACGCCACTTGCACTATGTAAGGTGCTGAAGGCCTGTTGCACTATGTAGTGGTGAACGCCTGTTGCAGTATGCAAAGCGTTGAACGTCTGTTACACTATGTAAAGCGTTGAACGCCTGTTGCACTATGTAAGGTGATGAAAGCCTGTTGCAACACGTAAAATGTTGAACGCACATTGCTACAGGCAAAGTCTTGAATGCCTGTTGCAATATGTAAAGTGTTGAATGCCTGTTGCACCATGTAAAGCATTGAACGCCTATTACATTACGTAAAGCGTTGAACGCCTGTTGCACTATGCAAAGTGTTCAACGCCTGTTACAATATGTAAAGCGTTGAATGCCTGTTGCACTATGCAAAGTGTTGAACGTCTGTTACAATATGTAAAGCGTTGAACGCCTGTTGCACTAAGCAAAGTGTTCAACGCCTGTTAAAATATGTAAAGCGTTGAATGCCTGTTGCACTATGCAAAGTGTTGAACGTCTGTTACAATATGTAAAGCGTTGAATGCCTGTTGCACTACGTAAAGTGTTGAACGCCTGTTGCACTATGCAAAGCGTTGAACGCCTGTTGCACTATGCAAAGTGTTGAACGCCTGTTACAATATGTAAAGCGTTGAATGCCTGTTGCACTACGTAAAGTGTTGAACGCCTGATGCACTATGCAAAGCGTTGAACGCCTGTTGCACTATGCAAAGTGTTGAACGCCTGTTACAATATGTAAAGCGTTGAATGCCTGTTGCACTACGTAAAGTGTTGAACGCCTGAGTGAACACCAGGGTCATAGTGCGGCTGGAAGGATTAGGTCAATTGAAAAATTCCAATGACGTCATCGGGACTTGAACCCGCGACCTTCCGGCTTGTAGCATAGCCCCTCAACCAACTACGCTACCGCGTGCCCCCGTTGCACTATGTAAAGTGTTGAAATGTATAAATTCTGACCCTTGATACCAACTAATCCAACAGAAGCTAGTAACAACGAGACGGCATATAGCTCTGAGTGTCCGCTCGCCAATCATTAGGGCGAAGCAGATTAGGCAGGCGAGGAGAAGAACCAGCGCCTCAAACCCCAGCCGGCGTTAAACCTTCGCTAATTTCTCTCTAGTCGTCCTTAACTGAGCCTCCGGATTGTCGCCGAAGAATTAAAAGAGAAAAGGACTTCTCATCAAACTAGGAAAAGCACACAACGCTTGTACTTGTCACGTGACAAGCAGCTGCGTCACGACCTGGTGATTAATACTGTCACATAGCACGTAGTGACTATAGAGGGGGTTTGGATGGGTGACTCGATTTATTGAACACTTATACACTCACAACTCGTGACTACACTTTACTGGTCACTGACTCACACACAGGCTAGTGCCCTCAGTCTATTACAGTCTCCAATAGCCGTTTCTTGGAAACGGATTTTAACAAAGGAACTATAACAGTCTCACTAAATTACACACTCCAAATATCACAAGTAAAGTCTTCTTTCCACAGCCTGACTTTCAACTGAGCACTCTTGCAAGTTACATCTCGGCACGGATTCTTTGCCAGAGGTGTTTACCGTGCCGTTGCCTAGCAACGGCCACGGCGAAGACCACAGAAAACACCGTTTCTCTGTCGCTGTACCATTGTTGCGTTCGTGCCTATTGCTGCAGTAACGCTTTGGCGAACCGTTGACTAGAAACGGAGCGTTAAAATCCGGCCAAATTTTAATAAGTGAACATATAATATATAAATACACATGGAAACCGCACGAATTTCTTCCAAAAGGCCAACCAATTTTCAGTTCGACACGTCTAAGACCATTTTTAGTCGAGGCTACCACGTTTTCTAAACAATCGACTCACGGACGGCGGCGAGGTTTACAGCTTTACACGCCAGCTGGCCGCCATCTACTCCCGGAAATATTCCTAGTACTCATTTCTGTTAGAGGTTGAGTCGACCCAAGGACCACAGTGCGGCTGGAAGTATTAGCTTAACTGAAAAATCCAGTGATATCATCATGAATCGAACTGGCGACCTTCAGGCTTGTAGCATAGTGCCTCAACAAAGTGCGCTGCCGCGTTTCCCTATTCAATTCTGGTTAGTACAAAGAAAGCCACAAGCGAGGGGGGGGCCCATAGCATAGACATGCAATGCTTTATACACCAACAAATCAGATATGAAACTGCTAGGAATATGGGATTTAATGATGAAAAAACCAACTCGTTAATAATCACGAAGCAGATCCCTGCGCCTGGTTGGTATGCACCTAGCGAACATGCTGGAACTCAGATTAAAAAGCTTCCGACGCCTCGCCTAGAACACAAATGGGACATGTAATTAATGAAACACATCCCGATATACAGGGTGATCCTAAACTGTCGGGGTTTCCGTTTATAGGACACGGAAACACCGACAACAATTCAGAATCACCCTTTATTTTGATTATATTCAATGCTAGTTCGAAGTCACCTTCAACAGACACTGTGGCACCACGCCATGAAGACATACGGGAGACAGGAAGTATAGCTCCGTCTTCAGAGTACAAATATCCTGAAGATGCAGGCAAGAGACGCCTTCGAATCACTGGAACCTACCTACCGAACAACATGCCGTCATACGCAAAGAGAAAGTAGTCATGAATCATAATCCAGTCTGATTATGGGGGCAGCATATTCTCCGAAACGTCGATAGCTCTCTACCTAGCTACACGGCGTCATATAATCTCGCTGCTGTGAGAACTAAAATCTCGGCTGAGACCACCGGACCACATATGCGATAAACAGAACAACAAGCTGCCATCTCCCGGGGATTCCCTGCATCATGAAACGTCAGAATCACAGGTGCAATTTGTCACCTCGGAAACAAAGCAGTTACATCCATCACTGTCACCAGAAGGTTTCAAAGGACGCGATGATCCGTGTGACATTTGAGGTCGTCACGACGACGGGCATGAAGATTGGAGTCTTCTGGGATGTGCCGCCGTGTACTCTGGCAGACATCCAAACTACATGGTGTCATATCCCACGCAGAAATCTTATGACAGCGGTCATGAGTCCAACCGAAATCCAGAGGTGATCTTCGTGGTTACGGTACATACATATCAACAACTGCTGTCTCCATCTTCAGAGCATATGAGGCTGTCACCATTCAAGTTTAGTCCTCTTGACTACAGATTCGTGCAGGGATATTACTTTTGGGTTCGAGATGCTCAGGAAGTGGCTTTGAAGAATGCGGTCTATTGGGTTTGTGATGCAGTGTAGTTAGGAGAAAGCCCGACGTTTCGGAGAAAATATCCTCTTCCATCTTCAGGGTCGACATAGTCTTCGACCTTAAAGATGAAGGGGATGTGTTCTTCCGGATCTTCAGGTTCTCTTTGAGCTACAGAGCGTCACAAACCGGAAGATCACTCTCTTCAGGGTTACCAACGTTTCAGAAGAATTTTCTCCCCCATCATTATGGTAGATGACACAATAACAATTGAATTGTAGCTTGTATTAAGAATGTGTACACTTTCGTAGATGAGCTCCAATTTTTTGGAGAAAATTACTGCTTCCATCTTCAGGTTACAACTACAAGAAAATGGTAATCTCAATTCTGATCAACATGAAAACCTCAAATATAATTTCATCGAATCGACTGTGTTTGAAGACGATATATGAAGGTAGACAGAGGGAACCGACCTACCTATTATGCCTTTCTTTCCCTTGGCCCTACAGCTACAGTGGGCCTAGGCCTACCTCCATGAACTTCCGTTCACTTCGGTTTTTCTAGATCTTACACATTCGGTAGGACTCCTTGGGCGGGTGATCAGCTGGTCGCAAGGCCTCTACCTGTACACAAACATAAAAACGCACACACACAAACTAAACATCCATGCCCTGAGTGGGATCTGAACCCACGATCCCGGTTTCCAAGCGAGCGAAGACAGTACATGCCTTAGACCGCTCGGCTACCGTGACCGGCTATTATGCCTTTACTTTATGCAATTTACGGTAGAGGAAGGGGAAAGAAACGCACTGAGGGTTGCTGGCACATCAACTAAAACGAACTATGCAAAGCGGGAGGTATAACCCTCAGGCAGTCCACTATGAATTACTTAACGAGCAGAGCTATAATATGCAGACAGATGGAATATTAATGCCGAAATGAANCAGATTCCGAACTGAACGGATGCGACCTTGCACGCTCCGAGACATAGCCTGCCGATAGTAACTCTGTAACATACAGCACAAGAATACATTAATTTAACAGTGGTGAATTAGCAGGTAAATAAACGTTAATTGGCTCAACTCTTAGAAAAACGCTTTCTGCGGCATCGCTACCCTGAGACCCATGCAAACCGACCCAGCTAGTTTCCCGTACCTATACCGATCTTCCTTAGTTTGATCTGTGAGAACAACTTCCAGTGGCCATCATACACTGTCCTAAGGAAGAAACAGGTGTAGCAGGGATAGCACCGTTCCGACTGCGCTGATACAAGCAAAGGCGAGAGGAAAAGAGCGGTGTTAAGCTGGTCGCAAGGCCTCTACCTGTACACAAACATAAAAACGCACACACACAAACTAAACATCCATGCCCTGAGTGGGATCTGAACCCACGATCCCGGTTTCCAAGCGAGCGAAGACAGTACATGCCTTAGACCGCTCGGCTACCGTGACCGGCTATTATGCCTTTACTTTATGCAATTTACGGTAGAGGAAGGGGAAAGAAACGCATTGAGGGTTGCTGGCACATCAACTAAAACGAACTATGCAAAGCGGGAGGTATAACCCTCAGGCAGTCCACTATGAATTACTTAACGACCAGAGCTATAATATGCAGACAGATGGAATATTAATGCCGAAATGAAACACGACGCATCGGCAGGCGTGTCGCTCTGATGTCATTATTCTTATTGAAGAACTGTGATTGGTTCACAGGCCTAACATCAGCATCCGAACATACAAGTCTGATGGTATCCATAACAAATCTACTGTCGACTCTGTTGTCATGGCAGCTACATTAATTTTTCCTTTATGTAACGTAGACATTTATCATATGCAGACTGACTTCAGGTGACCTCTGTCCATGGATGCAAAGTTGTTTCGCTGGTCAGAGGAATCAGTTTCAATGTATCCTGCGTTGTGAAGCAAAACTGATACCGTTACGACGGCATGAAACTACACGGCGTCATATGCCGAAATACTGTAAGCTTGATACCATCGTGAGGTCCTTAAATCTCACACAGGGCAGATGTTTTGGATTCGACCAAACTTTACAACATCCGGCTAAGGGACATTCATGACGTCCTTCTTGAGAAGCTGATAGTACTTCCATATGTTATGAAACGAAAAGATTAATTACCGTGTTCACAAAAGCCCTCTGTACTGGTCACTATCCTGAGCCAGATGAACCCTGTCCACATCCTCATATAAGATATGGTCTCTTTGGCCCGGACACTACATCTGAAATTGCGTATGCTACGTTCACTACCAATCACGCGCGGTATATTTGCCGCCCATCTCATAATCCTTGACTTGACCGCAAGATTAATATCTGTTGACGACTACAAATTATGAACCGAAACGAAGTTATTTTTTTTATTGCTGGTGGGGTGGGACTAAGTCCCTTGCACTGCGGCCACTTCTGGCCTATTGTACCGGCCCAAGATGATAGGTGAGGGTGATTGTGGAGCAACTGGTGGAATGAAGATTGGAAGGGGAAACCGAAGTACTCGGAGAAAACCTGCCCCAGGGCCACTTTGTCCACCACAAATCCCACTTGACCAGACCCGGGATCGAACCCGGGCGGCCGCAGTGTGAAGCCTGCGACTATGGCGCGGCCAACCGAAACGAAGTTAGTATTGGTATAGCAGCTAGCAGAATTACGCAACTAATGAGTCCAACTAAATACGAGAACAAATACTACGCAACAGTCCTAGGATAAAAAAGAGAAGGACGAAAGGTAGGATGATGAGGTGCAAGGCTAAAAACGAACAGAAATTCTCCTTTGTACTGACGTCTGTATGGTCTTGCTCTCGGGCTATTCACTTCAAACATAATGATCACTCAACACGAAGCTACTGTTTGTTACTTACAAAATGGTTTCATAATTACAGTTCGCGTCACAGATAAAGCCTACAATTGCGTTGGATTTTAAATTGCGGAATGCTTTCATAAATCAATCGACAAAAACCGTTTCAGTAACTTTACACACATTAACATGCTTTAACATACTAAAACTCCGCATTCTGCCCACAGAGCGTGTCTGTGTGTTCCTATGGTTCTCACAATAAACGGCGCCTGTTTCCCTAAACAGCATTAACCGGTTGGGCTTTGTAGCGGAGACGTAATGTGTTTCCTGCGAGGTACGGACTGAATTCTTATATATTATTTAGACGAACTTCGGTCTGTGAAGGATTAACAAATTCAATTACATATTTGTAAAAAAAAAATATACGCTTGTATAAAAGAAGAGAGAAACTGTGTGTTGTCTGCACTCGAACTGCAACTGTCAGCATATCTGCCATGAAGCATCAATACTGAATCCAATATGAATAACTTCCATTGTTTCTTTAGGCCCGTCGGAAGACCTAACTTCTTCCCATTTCGTACAGCGGATCTAACAAAGAAACGTAAAGATATTATGAATTTACTTTGTACTCCTGCCTAGCAACGGCTGCTAAAGTGAAGTAGTTTTGGGGTGCAATTCCCAATCTCATTCTCAATTATATTCCGTTACAAGAATAAACTCTGATTCTTTAATGTCGCTCTTATTCCTCGTCGAAAATTTCATCACCTTCATATTGTGATTTTGACGAGGAAAGCAGCCACATGCTGAGTTAAGTATAAAAAGAAAAGGTAAAACAATCCTTATAACAGGCAGTGGAGACCTATAAGGTTTTGAGACGTCGAGGCTTCCACATTGTCTAGACAATCGCCTCACAGATGGCAGTGAGGTTGTCATCCTTATGGGCCGGCCGCTCTTTACCACAAGGAAGTTTCCTGGTACTCATTTCTGTTAGAGGCTGAGTCGGCCCCGGGGCCATAGTGCGGCTGGAAGGATTAAGGAAATTTAAAAACCCAACATCATCGGGAATCGAACCTGCGACCTTCCCGGTTTGTTGCATAGTGCCTCAACCAACTATGCTACAGCGTGCCCCACTGAGTTAAGAATGGGCACTTTCAATATGATAACATTTCACAGGTCCTGTGAGAATAAAAAGTGTTTATGTCCAAAAGGTGAACGCATGATGAGAATTTTATGACCGCCAATTTTTTCTTTCCCCGTCCACATGCTTCATCTTCGAAACTAATTGAACTGATTATGTTAACACTTAGTACAAGAAGTACATAAAGGTTATCGGGTGAACAATAATATTCGTAGCTGAAGATTTTAATAATTAAATAATTACATTACAACAAACCGCCGCTAATCTGGAGTACTTTGGTGAAGATATATCCGGATTAAGCGATAATCCGGATTAGTGAAGCAAAACGTAGCCCTAAAGGACAAAAAACAAATAAATGGATAATTTAATGATAAGTAATGCTGATAACAAATAAAAACAATATCACTGTATAGCCTTTAAGTAGAAACTACTCGTACATATACTACAAAAAGACAATATATTTATTCATCGATAGAAGACTGAGAATTTGCACTGGAACGTAATACTGCAGGATCTTAGGAAGCTGCCAAGATTTGTCTTAACGGACAAGTGACTCATCTGACCTCCTAAATACAACGTCTCTCTTAAAGTATGTACTCAGCTGTGAACAGCATTTTCCATTTTTCACATTTCGATCAGGATTAAGTGTAACCGGATTAGCGAGGATTTGCTGCATCTGTTTTAGTGCCTATTTAACCGAAACTAAGAAACTTCTCTTCTCGAAACTCAAGAGCTGGGTGCTATTTCTCCGCTCTGAAGTTCCAAAACAGGTTTTTGCGTCTAATTCTGGGTCTACCCGTGTTTCTCTGTCCTCTGATGATGTATAAAGATGCCAATATTGGTCATCTGCAATGAATTATATTTCTGAAGTTGTCCCGTTGATTAATTGAGAGGTACGTCATACAGACATAGAAACGCAGAGGCAGGGTCGAAACATTGCGTCCTCGTCACTAGATGAAGGCGAAGTTAGATTCAAGCCCTGACCGAAGATACCACGATACCAGCTGGACAGGAGGCTCTGTGATGTATTCTACATATAAAATGTCGTGACATGCTGACCCGCTGACAAGTACCGGCTGTGTACACAGGCAATAGTAGAACAGCTGTTGCTAGGGAAAAGCTCTATGGTCAAGTTGTTCCCCGACAAAGATAGAACACGTAATAATTGCAAGAGACGTTTTCTGTGCCGTCCGTGCCGGATTAATAGTTAATTAATAGGCGGTTAGTCGCCGGCTACACACCGGTGCGGCACGGGTTAGGTCATGCGGGGTTTGTGGTGGACAAAGTGGCATTGGGAGAAGGTTTTCTCCGAGTTCTTCGCTTTACCCTGCCAATTCGTCCTTTCTCCTACACTGTACAGTATACATTTAAATGATACGCCCCAAGCACCTGGTGTATATCTAGGTCTCTTTGCTGTTGACACCTGTATATATGCGACAGACCACTAAAACGGTTAGGTTCTCAGAAAGCTGCAGCGAGGTCTCAGTTCTACTGAGACGTGGTGTGAACACCGGAATATAAAAGTAAATGAAAAAAGACCCAGACCATCTACTTTTTCATAACTTAGGACCACTAAGGTTAATATTACACTGAATGGACGGAATATCCCCTTCGTCAATCATGTAAAATATCTCGGTGTAAACTTCGATAAGAGGATTACATGGAGACGGCACATGGAAATGACTTCAAAACATTTATTGGCATCTAACCCCTATTCAAAAGTGAGCGCTTAAGCGCCAATGTTAAACTAACACTCCTTAAGGCACTGATCAGATCAGTAATGAGTTATGCTTGTCCCGGCTGGGAAATTGCGGCAGGCACCCACCTCTTAAAGTTGGAGCGCCTAAAAAACAGAGTTATCCGCACCACTGGATATTTTCCAAGGTGTCCACCGGTCCGCGATTTGCACACGGCTTTCAAGCTTCCGTATATATATGACCGTCTAGCAAAATTGTTCAGGGAACAAGCAAAAGTCACACAAAATCATGCGAGAATGAACTTGTTCGCGGTATAGGACAAGGTGAAGCCAGACACAGAAAATATAAGAGGCTTAAACTTGTCGGCGGTCAAACTTACGACCGTTCAAGTTACTAAACTGCCGTTGTAGCATATTATAAGTAAGATAGACATGATCTGCTTTGCAAAGCCTGCACTGACAGAGGAGTTGTACATATATAGTGCATAAGGAAAATTTCCAGTAACACGCTATATGTGCGATACGTAAATTTGACAAAGGTGAAGCATATTCATAAGAGACAACCCCATATTCTCTTCAGAGGGGATGTTACGTAAGAACTATGACGGCTAGGGTTTAATTGCAAAAAAAAAAATGAAATATCTCTGGTTTTGATCCTCAAGGCACTTGGCGCCAGGACGAATTAATTGACGGTAAACCGCAGGTCGTAAAGTAACTTTGCATCTGATTTAGTTGAGAGTTGCAGTTGTGAGAAGTGAGAAGCTGCTAGCTCAGGCCGGAAACAGTTCTGGAACCCAGTGGAAGGGGAAACGTCCGCCGTTAGAAGCCGCTATCAAATAACGGATAATGAAGACTGAGAAAGATTTATGCGTGTAATTCAGTGAGAATCGTAGTTATTTGTAGCTACGAGTCTAAGTGTCCAACAAACCCGATTACCAATCCAAACCCATCTATAATCAATCACGTGACAATATATTTGAAGCTGAGCCATCATTAGATAGTGACGTTATCTACATGATTAGAAAGTTGCTATATTTTCAACATGCGATTGAAACCAAAGTCGCCATAGCGAAGATTTTAACACACAGGGACTTTTCTTCCGTAAGGTTGCCTAATCAGAGTATAGATTCGCCTATGCTGGGAGTCTAACCCTGTCCATCCCGACACACAGCCCAGTAATTTTAATCATTCAAATATCACAGATTATTCCTTCCATGCCGTAACAGAATTTAAATTGAAATATACCTATACAAAGGTACATTTTT
Source organism: Cryptotermes secundus (assembly GCF_002891405.2). Lineage (NCBI taxonomy): Eukaryota > Metazoa > Arthropoda > Insecta > Blattodea > Kalotermitidae > Cryptotermes > Cryptotermes secundus. The sequence goes on from NW_019718639.1 coordinate 813,252, forward strand.
TTTTACCCTTAGGGTGGCAATGCTGTTGTGACATGACGTACGGTCAGAGTAACATCCCTCCAGCATATTAATTGCTGTGGCCGCGTACCAAATAATGACTGTATGGTATCCATCACGGCTAATTAGCTAATTCAATGCCCGCAGTGAACCAATTCCAAACAATAGTTCGGCTAATCAACTGTGTTGCGGGTGGCATATCGCAGCGGTAACAATCATACAATCACGGTTTAACTGCCGGTTACAATATTTCGCTAGTGACCCAATCAACACAATCTGCAACAGCAGACAACCGATACAATTTGAGTAGCCATTCCGTAAAGGAGCAGCCCGACAACAAGCTCTAACTGTATTACTGGTGGCCGCGCCATAGCTCAAGCGGTTAGTCGCTGGCTTCCCACCGCGGCGGCCCAGGTTCGATCCCGCGTCTCGTCAAGTGGGATTTGTGGTGGACATAGTGGCGCTGGGGCGGGTTTTCTCCGAGTACTTGGGTTTCCCCTGCCAATCTTCATTCCACCAAATTCTCCATCATCATAATCACCCGGGGCAGGCTACAATAGGCCAATCAGTGGCCGCCGTGCCTAATGGACCCAACTGGACTCCACCCCCCACTATGCGAATTAAAAAATGGATCTAATAGGGAAATAGCAGGAGGCTGGAACCGAGCAAACCGGCCCTAGAGGCAGTGGGTTTGATTTACAACTAGAAGGTTCCAGGTTCGAACCTCGGCCCGGAAGCCGACTATCCTGACCGAGGTTGCCCTGCCTAGGCAAATTACGGGCGAGTGCCTTACGTTAGGCCACGACCACATCCTTCGACATTCTTTCCAAATGAAACTCTCTACATTACAATCATTCGACGCTACAGAGCGTCATCACTGAGGCAACTCGCGCAGGGAATTGTGTGTAATTCGTTCTCTAGTTACAGAGACCGCTGAAATCAATGCGATGACAACCGTTACGGGCTGTAATTACTATAATTTTAGGGTAAAACGGTTACAACTGTTCCCTGTCCACGGCACATATTTCATCATATCTACTCCTGAAGTGATGTGAGCCCGCATTACGGATTCTATTCTGATCAGACAGAAAGGCAGTCACAGATCCTATACACAAATTCTAACCCCATTCCCAACCTACTAGACCGCTTCTGTGGTCTAGTGGTCAGAGTTCCTGCCTAGAGATCCAGAGGCCACGGGTTCGTTTCCCGGCGCTACCACATTTCTCTGAGAAGTATTGGGTATGGAACGGGGTTCACTCAACCTCGTGAGGATAACTGAGGAGCTACTTGAATGGAAAAGCAGAGGCTCCGGTCTAGAAAACCAAGATTAATGGCCCTGGGATCCGTTGCGCTCAACACGTGACACCATCTATCTGCAAATTTTGGTACTAATTTCGCCGACAAGCGACGGTCGCTCGGTCGGTATAGTTCGCTTGAGGACTACAGGTCACGAAGTTTGCTTTTATTTATTTTTCATCCTACAACAGACACGCAAGAAACCGAATTAACTGAGTAACTGAACCAACCAAATTACCAACTCCATGTAACATCAGCCACTCTTTTGTGGTTTATTTTGCGCCAGCAACCAGACTACATAGCGTCGAATGGTAGGGTGACAACTAATGATGAATTGGAAAGAATTTGGAAGGACATGGTGGCAGCCTAATCAAGCTCCTCTCCTGATATTTTACTGGACGGACTGAGGAAAACCGCGGAAAACCTCAACTACCATAACCAATGTCCCAATAGGTATTTGAAACAAGCACATTCGAACAAGAGTCTAGAGCGTTACCGCTAGACCAGTCTGGTCGGCAAGAGTCCTTCTTGAGAAGCTAATGGTTGCTAAGATATTGGAAAAAAAAAATTCAGAAGTCTTAAGGTTCATCATCCAATCCTCAACCGGGTAAATTCAGTTTGAAGCCCCTCGCCCCATTATATTCTTCTATGATCCATATTAATATAATCCATCTATGCCTAGGTCTTCCACGTATGTCTTTCTTTACTGAAGGCACCATGCATAAGCCTGACAATGATAATCTACAAACACCCGCTGTGAAGACAGCAGAAATCGCTTAACCCTTTCAGGGTTACGTAGGAGAATCCTCCCTTGAAACTTCGATTTTAGCGCTGTATCTCTTTTACCCCGAACGTCTCCTTTCTTTATGAATTTATCTGCGAAAACTCTGTGCGTATTTATCATTTCCACAGCTCGTAATAAGCTTCCCCTCATCTCATCATCTGAATATTTTGGGGACAGCACTAACCACGAGGCTCTTGAAAAGTGCGAACTTCTGGTGACCCGTGTAGTCCGGTAGAACATGAAACTCTTCTGTCACGTCTTCCCTTTTGGACTTAAATATCTTGTTCAGAACACATTCTCGAACAACCTGGCACTACGCACGAACAGAATGTTGCAGCGGCAACGCCATGAGATCGTATTCTGGGGGTTCCAGGTTCGAAACTCAGCTGGGACACTGGTGACACGAGGGACTTCCATGTTCCCCCCAATCCTTCCAAGCAACACCGGTACAGTAACCGGACCAGGCCTTCCTTCCGAACCGTTTCCAATTTATTAATCATGTAACTATTCGACGTTATGTTCCAGATAATCGCAGAGTAATTTACAAGAAACACTAAACAATCTTCCATTTCGAGATCTTCGGTTCTCAAGATGGTGAATATGAACACTGGGGTCTCTTGGGGTTAGATGTAGTCTGGCAAGTTCCAATGTACATACGTAAAGGTCTGCTGACCCCCATATGTTACCCTGAAAAAGGAGGCGATGTTACTCCGAAACGTCTGTTGATTTTTAACAGACTACAAACAAAAACAAAAAAATCCGTAGTTTTAGTCCGCAAGCGAACTATACCGACCGAGCGAAAGCAACGAACGCCCACGGCCGATAATTTCGGTTTTACAGACCGGAGCCGCTATTTCCTTAAAATATCTCCTCAATTATCCTCACAAAGCTGAGTGGACCCCGTCCCAGACCGACTAATTGCCCGAAAATCTGGTAGCGCCGGGAATCGGACCTGCACATCTGAATCTGTAACCAGGAACTCTTGACCACTAGACCACAGTGGCGGTCGATTTCTAAAAGACTACATGGCGTTATTTTACACAATTTCAATTTTGCTTGTCATGACATTCTTTTTGAGACGCCCTGTACGAGAGAACGCCAAGTGCTATATTCTCAGGACACAAATGATAAGATGTGTATACGGGGCTGCGAGCTTAGCCGTGTGTGTGCCTATTCTAGCGTGGCGGTCACCGGATTGTAAACGGCCCTTTCTGTCTGAATGATTTCAAACACAGCCTTCGCGTGCGCCTGCGCAACAGTTGAGTCCTTCTGGTTTGTTCCGGACATTAGAAAACCTCTACTTCCCGGAGTTGACAGTAGGTTACACACGAGATGCTCAGTGACTGCACTTAATCTGGGACTAACTCTACCTCTTATACTCCCCACTACGTGAACGAACGCGCGTCATTGTCAGTCGGTGACGTAGGCCGTTACGTCATGATTAGACATTTTCTGGTCTATATTGTCACGTGTATTAGTGACTTGTAGATAGGATTTGGGTTGGTAAGTAGATTCACTGGATACAAGTCGTAAGTAAAAGTGATTACAACACTCTGAAGATTACTGTGACTATAAGACATAAATAAAGGCTTCAACGTCTGCTTACATTAGTCTTTGCTAGGTAACAGATCTCAACAATGGCTAGGTATTTCCAATGTCTTCACTATCCATTTCCTGGCAACGGATTTTAACAAAGGAGCTATCACTTCGAATCACTAGGAAGTATCCCTGCTTTTTCTTGTTCAATCACCTTGTAATGCCAACCCTCCAGAACTAAACCCAATCCTCCTATCCTCCAATCTCTCTCTGATCTAATCGTAGCTACGGACTTCTTCGGGGGTAAAGGGCGGCCGGTGCGTAAGGCTGACAACCTTACCGCCATCTGTGAGCCGATTGTCTAGATAATGTGGGACCCTCAACATCTCACAACCCTATCAGCCTCCACGGCGTGTTACAGGGATACCTTTACTTCTTTTACAAAAATATGGCGGTATGGAAAAAAGAACGGCGTTGTAACCTAAGATCACTCCAAGTGCGGAGGTTTCTCTGGAAAACATTTAGCGGAATTTATGAGACATCCGGTGTAGTGGGTACGACACTGGAAACTCTATTATAAAAGTGGTCTGATAAGTAACATACAAAATTAGACGACCACAAGTGTTTTATTTCTCACTTTCGAAGATGCGACTAGAAGTTAACATTTTCCAACAAAGACTCTCACTAAGAAATGTTCAAAACTGCTAAAAATCAACATGCAAACAAGTATGGGTAATTCCGAGAAAAGACAACACCCGTGAAAATGGTTAGCGACACTCTGCTAACAGTCGCTAGTCTTCGGCCAGTGAACTGCTACGTCGTTTGTTCTCCTTACGTCTCAGAATATCTGACAGCTATCTGGAGCAGAAGGGAGAAACACCACAAAACCATATGTTAGGGTTCTGTCTGTCTCTGTCTGCATGCACGCATGAATGATCTATCAAGATCCCCCAAAGACAAATGATTTGGTAAAACTCTAAAAGGTAAAACTATCCCTGTAACAGGCCGTGGAGGCCCATAGGGCTGTGAGACGTCGAGGCTTCAACATTTTTCTAGACAATCAGCTCACAGATAGCGGTGATGTCAGCTTTACGAACCGTCCGCCTTTACTCCCCCAGGAAGATTCCTGGTACGGCTGAGTCGACCGCGGGACCATAGTGCGGCTAGAAATATTAGGTCAATTAAAAATCCAGTGACCTAATCGGGAACCTAACCCGCGACCTTACGGTTTGTAGCATTGTGCTTCAACAAACTACGCAACCGGGTACCCCTGGTAAAGCTCTATACATTACATTTCATGTGGCCTCACTTCTTCTCACTCCGGTCTCACGGACAATAATGAGGAGCGTGTAAAGGCAATGGCTTGTTCTTCATGTACAGAATTTAGTATGCAATCAGAACTGTGCTGGGAACACTCTCGGAGAAACTAATTCAGAACATCGACATGAGGGTGGAACAATATTAGGATGAATCTCAGGGAAATGGGTTGAGAGGATGGGAGGTGGATGGAACTGGCTCAGGATCGTGTCCAGTGGCGGGCTTTGATATCAGCAGTGTCGAAACTTCGGGTTCTGCTACCAGAGAGTCAGTTAATTAGTAAGATGGATCTTAGGGAAATAGGCTGTGAGGATGGGAGGTGGATGGAACTGGCTCAGGATCGTGTCCAAGGGCGGGCTTTGGCATTCACGACGCTGAACCTGCAATAAGTAGGTAGGTACTACAATTCGTTGAAATCAAACGAAAATTTGAATCATTTTGTAGTCTTTAATTATCAAAGATATCACAGTTCATTAAAGTCGACCCATCGAACGCGGAGGATGCGTTTGTTCAATCGACCTATCGACTAACGGCGGTGTGGTCATTAAACGCCATGCGACGTACAAGCGACTAGTTAAGAGAACAAGCCCACAGGGACTAGCACAGAAATGAACAGAACATCAAGAATTAGACGCACAGGGCTCAAGACTCCAGGGAGAGGTAGAGGCCCAGTGACTAATACAAGTTGTCTCGAGCACCGCACAATGGAACGTTTTTCCTTTCAAGTCAAAGAGAACCCAACACAATTAAAACGCAGATGCATTATAAAGAGAAGCAGGAGAAATCCGAATCAGTCACCCATACGTTACTTTGTATATCTCAGCCAAGGCGAAAGTGGCACATGGTCCTATCTTCCGTATAAAATTCTTCCCAATGGTTCTGTAGCTCGTTTGTCGTGCATATATCGACACTATATTATCTGAAGATATTGTCGTCGAGTGAAGCAGATAACCATACATACCGGACCTTAAAGCGAAGCAAAGCTATCCCTGTAACAGACCGTGAAGGCCCATAGGGTTGTGAGACGTTGAGGCTCCCATATTATCTAGACCGGCTCAAAGATGGCAGTAAGGCTGTCAGCTTTACGCGCCGGCCGCGCTTTACTCCACAGGAAAATTATTTAATTAATTCCTGGTACTCATTTTTGTTAGAGGCTGAGTCAGCCCCAGGGCCTAGTGCGGCTGGAAGGATTAGGTCAATTGAAGAAAATCCAATGACCTCATCGGGACATGAACCCGCGACCTTCCGACTTGTAGCATAGTGCCTCAACCAGCTACGCTACTGCGTTGACCTTAAAGCATGATGAAATATGAGGTTATGTCGGATTTCAGTGAACTTGCCAAGCATTCTACTGGAAGCAGCGAGGAAAATCACGAAAACAATCAGTCTATTTGGCAGAGTACTTCATCTAAAATGAAAAACTGCAGACGCGTGTTGGAGGTACTCATTTAGAAGCCCGACATGGAATAAGCCGGGATAGTGCAGTCGCTATAGCGACTGGCTACCGGCTGGACGACCGAGAGGTAGGAGTTCGAGTCCGGGTCCAGACCGACTCTGGGGTCCACCCAGCCTCCTATTCAATGCATACCGGGGGATCTATCCCCGTGGGTAAAGCGGGAGGGGTGTGAACCTGACCACTCACCTACAACTAGTGCCGAGGACAAGAAAATGTGGATTTATACATTATTGAGCTCAGTGACAACTTTACCTTTTTTACTCCAATAAAGAGCGACGTATTCAATCGGCAACTGACATCAATTGATCGGAAATGGGGCTCTGACTGACAATGCCTGGATTATCACTTCTGGTGGCAGCAGTGGGACTCCATATGTCCGCTATAAAAATTGCCTGTTTCGGTCTCTATTATTTTGCAGTGCTACGCCACTAACGGATGTGAGACAGAACTGAGGAGACACGAAAACGTGACATCCATATAAAAAAACTTATTGCGAATGTTTTAGCCAGGATCCAGCAGATAATTCCTGCCTCGTTATACAACCTGCTCTGCATACAAGAATGAAAGATTGTGAAGCAGCCGTTCTTCAAGTGGCTACAATCCAACCACCATACTCCCGTTAAATATTGTGAAGACCACATACAGCGGTCGACGTTGTTAACAAACAAATGTACGAGAGTCAGTAAACAGATCACAAACGGAAGTAAAACAGATGTAAAGGACGGAATTGTTTTCTACGTGTATTACTAGGTAGCAAGTATAATTAAAATGATCAAGTCAAGGAGGATGAGGTGGGCAGGGCATGTAGCACGAATGGGGGAGACGAAGAATGCTTATAGGAGATTGGTGGGAAAGCCGGAAGGAAAAAAGACTACTGGGAAGACCAAGGCGTAGGTGGGTGGACAATATTAAAATGAATCTTAGAGAGATAGGATGGGATGGTATGGATTGAATTGATCTGGCTGGGGATAGGGACCAGTGGAGGGCTCTTGTGAACATGGTAATGAACTTTCGCGTTCCATAAAATGCTGGGAAACTCTTGAGTAGCTGTAGAATTGGCTGCTCCTCCAGAAGGGCTCAGATCCATAAGTAAGTAAGTCATCACTAGGTAGCAGCACGGTCATGCCTCATGACAGTCTAGATAGAAGACGCGCAGGCGCACGTCCAGGGGCTAGTTTCAGTACTCAAAAGTGTTTCTTTGTGGGCAAAACGACTCAATGAAAATATTCATAAAGGAATGTTCCCTGATTAGGGTTGGTAATGTTTGTCGCGTAAAATGGTTCCACCTTGATGACAAACGTTTCGTTGGTGACGTAGAGGTTGAAGCGGAGGCGCAGAAGTGGCTGAGACAACAGTCAAAAGTTTCTTATGTGCTGTGTGTTGTGTACTGCAGTACACAACACACAGCACATAAGAAACATCGAACCATAAGCCATACAACTTCAAGCTGACGTCTCCCATCTTCGGGATGAACTAACAAGGAGGAATTCAGCATTTTAGATTAAATATTTTAACATTTAGCGTTTAACTTAAAACAGTTTCGGATGAAAAGTGAGAACTTGATAGTGTACTCAACTATCTTAGTAAGTTTCGTGCTTTTACACGTCAGCATATTGTAGCAGCGTCTACACGACAAACATAACTGTGAACATCAAAAACAACGACAGTGTTTCCACAGTTATAGCAAGTGCCTCTGATGATGGTTGTATCAAACCGAAACATGTAAGGCAGAAGTGATTTTAAAAAAGTGACCTACAAATTGTTACACTCGACGGACTCTCTACTAACTCTGTGATTGATAGTGTAACGGACCAAAAATGAAACAATTCAAAATATCCGGCTTGTTTTCACCTCAGCACTTCCTTGTGAAGTAGATCTTAAGAACCGGAGACAAAGCTAATCAGCACTCACGCAGCGGTCGCCTGACAGAGCTGTTGGTATAAATCAGAATACATGAGACAGGAGCGGTTACTGTAAAATTCAATGGATCTAATCCCTACTTATATCCAGAACTACCAACACCGAATGTTTAAAAAAATATGTAATTTCCTCCCGGGCAGGGAGACAATATGCAGCACGCAAAAGCAGTCTGAACGCAAACTCAAATGGATGCTGTCCGATATGAGAATGGCGGTTGGCAGGGGAAAGAGGACAGGGAATTTCGGAATTACAAATGTAACTGCCACACCACAAGAGGGCGCCGTTATCACGATCTGCGCATCTACTCGGCGTTAAGGAAATTAGTTTTCAGGTTGGCAAACAGGAACGGACCTGGCTCACACCGTGTCCAGTGGCGGGCTCTGGTATTAGCGGAGTTGAACCTTCTGGTTCTGCTACCAGAGAGTCAGTTAATTAGTGAGATGGATCTCAGGGAAACAGGTTGTGAGGATGGCAGGTGGATGGAACTAGCTCAGGATCGTGTCCAGTGGCAGGCTCTGGTATTAGCGGAGTTGAACCTTCTGGTTCTGCTACCAGAGAGTCAGTTAATTAGTAGGCCGCGCCGCTGCTCAAGCAGTTAGTCCCTGGCTTCCCACCGCGGCGGCCCGGTTTCGATCCCGGGTGTGTTCAAGTGGGATTTGTGGTGGAAAAAGTGGCGCTGAGGCGGGTTTTCTCCGAGTACTTCGGGTTTCCTCTGCCAATCTTCATTCCACCAAATTCTCCATCATCATAATCACCCGGGGCAGGTACAATAGGGCAATCAGTGGCCGCCGTGCCGAGTGGACCCAACTGGACTCCACCCCCCACTATGCGAATTAAATTAATTCAGTTAGTTAGTTAGTAAGATGGATCTTAGGGAAACAGGTGGTGAGGAAGGGAGGTGGATGGAACTGGCTCAGGATCGTGTCCACTGGCTGGTTTTGGTGTCAGCCGTGTTGAACCGTGTACTGTTATGACATCGTTAGTTCTTGTTTTTAAATTGAACACTCTGACTTCAATCTGGCTTATGTCTTAACTCTCCGGAACCAGAAATTTATCAAAAGGTATTTAGAAATTAATTTCCCCATCCCGCTGAAAACACACTGGATATCCCTCAGAAAAAGCAATCGATCAATGCTGATTACGGCAATATTCGCTGTGTATTGTGAGAACAAAACAGAAGGAACATTCCAAAAGGTGCTCTACGGTAAAGTTGAGGGCACGTTTCAACATCATTGTGCTTTAAGCAGCCGGTGATGTAAGGAGCCGTAGGAACGTAAGATGTGAGCCCTCACGAATGTTATAGAGGCATTTTCAAGCCACGAGGAGAAAGGTCGTTATTAATAATTCCATGCCAGAGCGATTATTGGTTGTAACGAGGCACCGTGCTATCGAATGGAGCTGCTAGGTCGATCGATTGGTCTGCTAGTCGATTGTCTCGCTGTTCATAAATCACTTCTACCCTCTCAACTGTCACTGAGCTGTTGAATCAAGTAACCACCAAAACAACATAACGCTTGTCACTGTCGGAATTTCAAGATGGCTTCTTGACAAATTCCGTGCAGGGACTCTGAACGGTGCAGACCTCTTGAAACGAAGTCTATACAGTACCGCTAATGAAACTGTTTAGTTTTCGTTTCATAAGTTGTTTACTGTTTGTGTAAATTTAACAAAGATACTGTCGCAAGATGGAATGATTATACACCGGTTTATTGGATACTTTAGCGCACAAATCGCGTCTGCACTTTACAAATCACTATCACACACAGACTAGTGATCTCAATGACTTCACTACGCTGCCTGGTAATGGCTTCCAACAGTTGACGTTCCTCTGATCCTGGACTCATGTCCTCGCAGGCTGGTGGCCACCTCACACCAACCTCCTACTCTTCTAACTGTCGTCTCAAAACTCGATTCGGGTTCTCCTCTAACTGTCTTTCTTATAAAATTTCGGCACGGACCGTGTAGAAAACACTATTCCTCTGGTTCAGTACAATTGTTGCTTAGTTGTGGCATGATACTTCTTCTGTTGCCTGTGCAGCCATAGGGATGGACAGGGCAGAGAACACCATTCCTCTTTTGCTGTTGCCTACAAAAAGCCGTTCTGTAGTTATTTCGCGGTCGTTGCCTGGCAACGGGTCTGAATGTCACAATATCATGTTACATATGGCACTAGTACATTACCTACTTGGTATTTTACTACATTACCTGTTTCGGTTTAATGAAAGTACTATCAAGTGAATAACCAATAACACAACCTGAAGAAGTCACAACTATCCCACAACTGACGTCATGTAGTTGTCGAAATATTACGTGATCATGTTCACAAGTGGATACATACATAAACTGCAGAATACCTTGACAGTAGCTGATGACGTGAAACAGGCAGCTGATTATCAGCTATGAGTATAGAACTCAGCGTCAAGAGAGACTTCCATCACTAGAAGCAGCAAGTGCATGCACTGCTCGACAGTCTCTTGTTATTCCTTGGGGCTCTGTCGGAATTCGTTGTTGGAATTAAACTCTTGTTGGATTAACTGTGACACTACAGAGATGTCTTTAGCTCAGGGATGCATTTGGGAACTTAGTTTGTTTATGTTACGTGTGTGTCTGAATTCGGTAGGGGGTACACAGTTCGTATCTTGCATTCCACCTCCCAAATTCTTCCCAATTATTCAACAATCATCACATCGTTCGGTCCTTCAGGTGCTGATCAGAACACCATAAAATAAAATACAGAAAAAGAGGCTAAAAGAAATAAAACTACCCCTCTAACAAGCCGTCAAGGTCTGTAGGGTTGTGAGACGTAAGCTCCCACATTTTCCAGACAATCGGCTCACAGACGACGGTGAGGTTGTCAGGCTCACAGATCGGGTGTCTTTTACCCCCAGGACAGTTACTGGTCAGAGACTGAGTCGACCCCAGAGCCATAGTGCGGCTGGAACTGAAAAAAAAAAGATTAAATAACACCGGGAATCGAACCGACGACATTCTGGCTTGTAGCATAGTGCCTCAACCAACTACGCTACCGCGTGTCGCCACCAGAGAAAAGGAAAAACTATGTTGAAGGCCGCTATTAGCTTCGAGGAGAATGTAGCAACAGAAAAGCAAACCGGTGATTAGCAAAAAAGCAACGCGAAGGTTAAGTTGGCTGCCTTGAGGGCTGACCACAGTTACGCAATTCAATACCGGATCCTTGAGGAGTCAATAAAAGCGAATACAACCACGTAATTTCCTAGTACTTCAAATTAAGAAGTCCGGCGCTCGTAACGTTATCATGACAGCCTGCAAGAGGTAACTGTGGCACGTCTTACTCTTTGCTTTGCTTCAGTAGGCATCACGGATGTGTCTTCAACCCGCAACTCGGAACTCAAAACTGTATCCAATCAGCAGTGTGTTCAAAAGTGAATTCGTGAATACGCGGGTTATTTCAGCGCCATCTCGGAGCAGACAGAGTTACAACGCACACAATACTGGATGATTAATTGGAAAACATTTGGAAAGAAGTCATGACCTAATCGAGGTGTTATCTTGGAATATACCTGGAGAAACTGAGGAAAACGAGGAGAAATTTTGCACAGAATAGCTGCGGTGTCCGGGACGAGACTAAACACAGTATCTCCCGAATACGTTACCGTTACCCTAACCCGCTCAGCCCAATTCGTTAAAATAATTTGAATTTAATGCGTAACCAGTGCGAGAACAATACAGGAGGAACATGAACCCATGAGGATCTGCATATCGTGGACTTGCAGGTGTAACAAACAAGATGTGGCCGGAAAGTGGACAGCGCAATAATTGGGACGCACGTCTAACGTACATCTTACACAACTCAGTTGGTATGAATGCAGATGGATAGAGCTGGCTCATGATCATGTCCAGTGGCGGGGTTTGGTATTAGCGGTGTTGAACCTTCGGGTTCTGCTATCAGAGAGTTAGTATTTTTAAGGGCGGAAAATTTCAGGGAACAAGTCCTCCGGGAGGGACTTTAAGCCGTGGGTCCCGTGTCGTAGCTTTACGGCACGTAAAAGAACCTCATGTCTCAAGGGGACCTTTGAGCCAAATTCAGGATATTTCCCGTCCAACACTAGTCTCTAACGCCTCTGGTAGATGGGGGAAGGATTGAGATACCGCTGAGCCAGTTGAGGCCGAACTCGCTGGCTGAGTCGGGACTGATGGCACGCACCAGTACCGGTAAGGTATAGAGACTGGTAGAATATCACAGGGGGACGCACAATGGACCAATACTGGTCTAAGTGCATGGGAAAACCCGCCCTCTCCAATAACAATAACAAGATGGATCTTAGGGAAACAGGTTGTGAGTATGGGAGGTGGATGAACTGGCTCAGGATCGTGTCCAGTGGCGGGCTTTAGTATTAGCGGTGTTGAACCTTCGGGTTCTGCTACCAGAGAGTTAGTTAATTAGTAAGATGGATCTCAGGGAAACAGGCTGTGAGGATGGGAGGTGGATGAACTGGCTCAGGATCGTGTCCAGTGGCGAGCTTTAGTATTAGCGGTGTTGAACCTTCGGGTTCTGCCGCAGGGTTAGTCAGATGCAGACTTCTCTGGCTGCCTGTACGTAACGCTGATCGTATCTTCCCGGATTCTGTGGTTTTACTGTCGACTTGCCGCCAGATTTTACGGCTGGCCTGCGCACACTACTGCCATTGTTCAAGAAGACAAGCCACCCGTCTCGTGGCTCCACTTGTTTGCTGAATGGTCCATAAAACGATAAGAATAATCGGGCTCTGATTTAAAGCAAACAGGTAGTGACGTCATAAACACGGCTACACGTGCCGGTGTTTGACATTGTTAACACCTCGACACCTAAACACCTGTCAGAGCACACCGCCACACAGTCACGCTCTGCAGTCTAGTGATGCACCGCTTAGAACATTCAGTGCCATGGTTAAGGGAGTTAAGGCTGTGAAGGGCATGTCCCTGCATCCAGACCACAATGATCAACTTTACTGAACACGAACATAAAGGCCTTTCATATCTCAACGGGAAAAACTGTCGCTGTTATCAACAGCGTTACTGGATTCGGAGCACGAAAATCTATCGACTAAGTAATTTCTACGCAACTGGAACACTTCTGCCTATATAAAGAAACTTCCGGCAAAACGTACCTAGTTTCAATAACTTACGTTCTGATGAAAGTTATATTTTTGTACCAAGACACTAGAAACTTTACAGAACAACATTCACTTAGCTGTGCTTCCCGCCTGAAGACATAAGCTATTAGTTTTCTTACTAAGTATGAACGCAGCAATACCGAGCGAAACATGTCTCCCAACATCCTGTGTAACTTTTACCCACTGTGACTTCTGACACACAAACTTACTTTCAAAGAGGATGGCCTTGAGTTAACATTCTAGTCGATGGGTTCTATTATTGACTAAGCTGACTGAGGATTTCTGTAGTTCTCTCCAGTACCTCCAGGGAAATACTGGTAATTACTTCGATTAGACCACTACTGCTTGCCTTCGAATCTTATCGAATTCGTCATCCTACAATCAGACATGTCGTTAGTCAAACCACAAAGACACAGCCTCGTACATGTCAGGATTTCTAATGCCAAGGCCGATCAGATCAAAGAAGGGCCATATGGATACACCACAACCGATATATCCGCCATTCGTGTGCCGTACCCAAACTAATTCTAGCGGTAGGGGCGAGAAAGAGTGTCAGCCGTGACTAGAAATAAACACTCTTAATTTCTCATAGATAAAGCAATGATAGAAAGGCGGGGGGAAGAAAGACGAAAGATGCTGGCGCCATCTAACTCAACGTCCTGCCACGCAAACAGACGCAACAACTGAGCGATGAAAGCCCTATCAAAAGGCAAGAAGATATTCACAAAAATAGCTGAACATAGGACCTGAGTGGGGCACTCAAACACACAGAAAATATTTACAACTCGAACTGTAAACAGGCTCTCATCGAATTCCCTAACGCCTCCATATTTCGTTGACAGGAAACCAAGAGAACTGCGTAACAGAGGTGGAACGCAATCGAACAGCGTCCAGAACTGTTGAAACCAGGAAGTAGAAACGCTGAGCACACAACAGGCGAGCGTAAGTCCAGTGAAACAATTACGGAGACTGTTGGAGCTAACATGGAAGACGGTACAGACATAGGAGGGAGTACAGAGGAGGGTGAAAGTGCTGAAGTTGCCCCTGTACTTAACTAGCAGTACTTACTTACTTACTTACTCATGGAACTGAGCCCTTCTTGAGAAGCCGCCAATTCTGCAGCTACTCAAGAATTTCCCAGCATTTTATGGAACCCGAAGGTTCATCACCGTGTAAGTTTTGAGGTTTTCATGGCGATGACTATGAAGAAAGTCGTCTTCTGGGATCTGGCGCCGTGTATTCTTCGTTTTAACAGACGTTTCGGGGGAACATATCGCCTCCATCTTCATGGCAGGTGAACTGCGTTGCGAATACACAACTGCCCTGAAGATGGAGGCGATATGTTCCTCCGAAATGTCGGTTAAAACCAAGAATACACGGCGCCAGATCCCAGAAGACGACTTTGTTCATCACCGTGTTTACAAGAGCCCTCAACTGGTCCCTAATCTGAGCCAGATTTATCCAATCCATACCATCCCATCCTATCTCTCTAAGATCCATTATAATATTGTCCACCCACCTACGCCTTGGTCTTCCCTGTGGTCTCTTTCCTTCTGGCTTTCCCACCAATATCCTATATGCATTACTTAATCAGCATTACAGGATGAAAACGTATGGGGGAGTGGATGTATACATCCATGTATTCCTGACCTCGGCACTACTTGGAGGCGAATGGTCACCTTCACGCCTCGGCCGCCTTACTTTGAGGAAAGAGCCCTGGGTACCCCCAGGACAGGAGGCTGGGTGGGACCCAGAACCGGTCTGGACGATAATGAGAAAATATCTTGCCCTTACCGGGGCTCGATCTCCGACATCTCGGCCGTCCAGCCCGTAGCCAATCATTATATCGACTGAGCTATCCGGCTTGAAGAGAATAGCATAGAGTCCACGTGGAAAGAATGGAATACATAACAGACTGCCTAAGCGATAAAAGCAATACGGGCCAGACAGATCTGTTTGGTTGCTTGGAGTAAACTTTGACCGTGAAGATGGAAGAAGTACGCTTCTCCGAAACATATGGTGTCATATCCAAAAAAAGAGACTTATCTGTTGGAGACCGCTTGAGAGCCCACAGTGGCTTCTGTTACGTCTCCTTGGTTTCTAGGGCTCGTTAGCCACCCAGAAATGCACAGGTCATCTCTCTAACAACGATTCTAGTTCGCTGCCAGTTTCAATTGCGCAATTCATTCTTTCGCTCCGCACAGAATTTCTTGGCAAATGTCCGCAGACAAAGATGGCACATGAGACCCAGCTGCTACCTTCTACCGTTGTCTCTCAAATTTCACTTGACATACGTATGGTATATTACATCACTTCCCAACAACAATGACTCAGCAGTTTAACGCGGAAGTAACACGTCGTCTCATTCACTAAGCACCACGAAGCAGCTGGTCTTCTCAGTCACTCCTAGAAAAAATTTCACGTAAAATCATACCTGAAATACTTAACCACACCCGGAATTACTGGGGTTTCGGAGTTCGCCTATCTTCCGAAACCCCAGTAATTCTGAGTCAGAACCATTTAGAATCTATTAATTAATCATATTGTTATTTTTACTGTGTGAGGAACCGAGGTCAGAGAATTGCTGTGATGGGTCCTCGCCAGCAGTCATTCTTGGTTCCGAGTTCCACGGGGCTCTTAACCATATTTTGCCGTCTCATGGCTCTGAAAACGCGCAGCTCTCCTTCCGAACATTTAGTTTCCATGGTAACTTGAAGTCTTCAGTTGTATTTCAGGTATAGTCGTACATTAAGTTAGTTAGTTAGTTAGTTACTGGAGAGGGTGGGTTTCCCCATGCACCGCGACCAGTTTGATCTATTGTGCTTCCCTCTATGATATTCTACCAGTCTCTATACCCTACCGATACTGGGGCTTACCATCAGTCCCGACCGAGCCAGCGAGTTCGGCCTCTACTGGCTTGGTGGTATCTATAATGCTTCCCCCATCTATCAGAGGCATTAGAGACTACTGTTGGGCGGGAAACGTCCTTGAATTTGGCTCAGTGACCTC
Organism: Cryptotermes secundus; assembly: GCF_002891405.2. Taxonomy (NCBI): domain Eukaryota; kingdom Metazoa; phylum Arthropoda; class Insecta; order Blattodea; family Kalotermitidae; genus Cryptotermes; species Cryptotermes secundus. The sequence continues at coordinate 829,699 of NW_019718639.1, forward strand.
CTTAGGAGATATGAGGTTCTTTTACGTGCCGTAAAGCTACGACACGGGACCCACGGCTTAAAGTCCCTCCCGGAGGACTTGTTCCCTGAATTTTTCCGCCCTTAAAAATTCCACGACCTCCGCCGGGTTTGAACCCGCGTACCACGAGTCATGAGGTGGGAACGTTACCTCTAGACTACGGATGGTGCTCTACTCATATATTAAGTTAGCACGTTTCTCGTTCTGTTTCCGTGGTAACAACTCTCAGCTGATATCGCTATCCGACTCGGTCTTTAGTTCCTTGGCAATTCAAAGTTTCCACTGTCAATGTCACATGCATACGAGTACATATTGTACATGTATCTCAAGCAAACTGCCTGCGCGCGCTGTTGTGTGCGTGTCTGGAGGAGAGGGCCAGTCAGCGAGTCCCCGCTTGAGGTATCCCCTAGCAAAGGAAGTGACCAGCAATAGCAACCGGATCCTTCCTCTCATCGAAGATGAGGCCCCATTTCAAAACACTTAAAAGTCTTGGAAAGAACAAACATATGGTCATGGGTCCCGATAGGGCCCGGAACCAAGACTGTGCTGGTGAGGACCAACAGCAATTTACCCGACCAACCAAAGCGAACTGCCTACACTTCGCGACTTTATAAACACGCTGTTTGTTATAGCCAGGCAGTCTGACATTTTAGGGCCGGGTACACAGATTTTCGAAACGAATAAAACCAGGCAGCCTATGGATGTGGTCGATACACAACAGAGACAGCAGCCTGCATCCGAATTATGCGTCTGTTTGTGCCATTGGTTAATTGGCAGACGCGGAAAATGACGGGATCCCAAAGGGACACAGGTTTTATCATGGACATTAACAGAGATTTAATAACGTTGTGGAACTGAATTCAATGACGACGGTCATTAATACGACGCGCCATCTTGACTGACTCATTAATTACTGTTGTAATTGGAACCAAATTCTGATGACAGATAACATTGGGGTGAGAGGAGGGGGAGTGGACAGAGTCGGTCAAACAGGCAGCCGTGTTAACACACAAACAAAACACTGACTCAGAAGATACATGGGAAGAAAGAAAAGGAAGTAAAAAAGAAAGAAGCCCGATAAATGAAAGGACCAAAGTAAAGACGCTGAAGTTGTCCCTGTCCTTAACTAATTAAGCACTGCGCCATGAAGGCGTAGATCCACATTTCTTGACCTCGGCACTAGTTGGAGGTGAGGGGTGAGCTTCACGCCCCAGCCGCTTTACCTCCGGCATCCATCGGATAAGGGGCTGGGTGCACCCCAGAGACGATTTGGACGAAATGCAGAAGAGAAAACTCTTGACCCTGCCGGGACTCGAACACCGACCCCTCGATCTTCCAACCCGTAGCCAGTCGCTATACCGATTGCACTATCCTGGCTCCTGAAAGGACGATGGTAAAGATGAAAAAATCAAAGGGCGAAAAAATGTGAACGAAAGACGAACGTCAAATAGCAGCTAATCGACGTTTCGGCGGGGCAAAGTGCTCTGATCTTTACTTCTTAGGGTTGCTTGCTTCACTTATTCTTTGATCCTAAAAATGGAGGATACATGTTAATCCGAAATGTTAGTAAACTTCTACCAGATCACACGGCGTCAAAACCAAGACAACAGTAGGTCTACCCTTCATATTCACCGCCGTGTGAACCTCAACTTTCAACATTCCTTAGCGATGTCTCTGCAAATGGAAATTCCCGTAAGCAAGATGGGCATACATACAAGGCTTCCGGTTCGGTCGCGTTTCAACAGGAAATAGCGATCTCCGAATTATATGCTGCCTTGAAGCGTTGCACACAAGCGTTTATATTTAGGCCATGATCAGTGCCACGTTCCGAGAATGTCTGCAGGTAAAAAAGTTGCCTGGCAACTTCGGCTAACAGCGAAACCAGATGCTGTAACGGCACCAATATCTGCTTCGCTATTGTTTTAAAGGACACAGCTCTCTTTCATGTTCCATACGGAGCAACAGTTGAAACTCTGAAGCACAAAGTTCGCTTAAATATATATGAATTCAGTTCGTACCTCACAGGAAACATTCATTAAATAACCGTCATTATTATACGTAAACTATACACATACCGTGTTTGTAATGTGCAGAAAATTCTTTAATATTAAAGCACGTGGCATATCATGGTCCCTGATTTCATTGAAGGCCGCGGTACAAGAGCCGAATTTCAGGGCCCACACGTTATACATACATACATGGCCCTTATGGCGTCGTTAAATAAACCATTTATACATATACAAATAAAGAAAATAAATATATATCGGTGTAAAAAATGAAAAATTTAAATAAATTTTTTATCCCATTTGCTTAACTGCGTATAAGTTTTCTATTAGTTAACGACAGTACGGTGTCGGCTTGACTCCCTAGATGAGGGATCAGCCCATCCCCCCCCCCAGGCGGTCTCTACCTAATGACGACACAGATATATTCCTGCGGAGAAAGAGAGAAGGAATGAAAGAAAAGAAAATAATATGTTCTCGGATGTGACATCGTGTAGTTCAGTGTAAGTTCGCTGATGTTTCGAGAAACACACTGCCTCCATTTTCAGGGTTGAAGAGTAAGCCAAACAAACGGTTAAGTATCCTTCTTCCGAAAGGTCGATGGACGCCCCGTGTTTTCTGTTTCTTTCCGGGTTCTAATTTCGCCCCTGATACCAAATACACAGATATTTCTCGTGGGTTACCTCAGTCCCTCCAGGCTCCGGGATAGTGTCTCAAATTCGGCCACGACCGCTTCCTTCCATATCCTATCCAATTCATTATTCACTAACCACTTCACCCATCCATCCTACGCAATCCGAGCTACTGGCATCGTCGTCAAACAAGCCATAAACACGTGACTCAATGGAGTACAGTCCTTGAGAAGCTAACACTCAGCTTGCCGAAAAATCCCCAGGATTTTATGGAACTCGAAGGTTCATTACTGAATTCTCTACAGCCGCCACTGGTTCCTATCCTGAGCCAGCTGAACCCAGTACACATCATCCCATTCTATTTCCATAACGCCATTTAAACATCTTACCATCTACACCTACGTCTTCCAAGTGGTCATTTTCTTTCAGTTTCTCCCATCATAACTTCTCTTCACAACTCATCCTCTTTGGCTTGATAACCCTGTATGTGGCAAGGAGTAACAACTACGAAACCCCTCTTTGTGCAGTTTTCTTCATACTCGCGTCACTTCATCCCTCTTGGGTCCAAATATTACCCTCTGCACCCTGTTCTCAAAGATCTTCAATCTGTGTTCTATGTTTAATATGCCAGACTAGTTAGTTAGTTAGTTAGTTAGTTATTGGAGAGGGTGGGTTTCCCCATGCACTTAGACCAGTATTGGTCCATTGTGCTTCCCTCTATGATATTCTACCAGGCTCTATACCCTACCGATACTGGTGCTTACCATCAGTCTCGACCAAGCCAGCGAGTTCGGCCTCTACTGGCTTAGCGGTATCTATAATGCTTCCCCCACCTATCAGAGGCGTTAGAGACTACTGTTGGGCGGGAAATGTCCTTGAATTTGGCTCAGTTACCTCCTTAGGAGATATGAGGTTCTTTTACGTGCCGTAAAGCTACGACACGGGACCCACGGCTTAAAGTCCCTCCTCCCGCCCTTAAAAATTCCACGACCTCCGCCGGGTTTGAACCCGCGTACTACGAGTCATGAGGTGGGAACGTTACCTCTAGACTACGGAGGCCGCTTATATGCCAGACTAAGTTTAACAACCATAAACCGATCAGGCAAAATTATTGTTTTGTGTATATTTACGTTTCGAGACAGAAGAGGCAAGCTCAGCTCGCGTCATGCATGTCGCTTGTTGGCGCACTACCACAAGGCGGTACTCCTCACAGTTACCTTTGAAAGAAGCTCAAATCAAACAAATGATTTTACCTATACATAATCGACCTTCCCTGTGCATTCTGTGTTTATACACATATATATTGTGACATGTAGGCCCGTTGCCTGTGTAAACAGGCTACAGTAAAACAGTCATTGCTAGGGAACGGCTCTTTGGACGTCTTCGCGGCAACAAGAGAACACGCAATACTTGAGACCTTTTCTGTGTGATACGCGCCGATGCTATACAACGAGGACTAGCTGAGGCAGTGAATAGTTCGGAAACACAGAGGAAGGGGAAGGTCCGCCGTTAGAATGTTGGAATCCACTACAAAGCAACGGCTAGTGAAGACTGATAAGACTTTATGTGTGCTGTGGTTACAGTGAGTTTTGGAGTGAGTAAATCTGTGAGGCTGTCGTTGTTATTTGTAGTTACGAGTTGTTTAAGCGTATAATAAACTTGATTATCAATCCAAACCCCGTCTAGTCACTTAATCACATGGCTATACATAGCGTGCGCTGGCCATTTCATGCCGACCGCACTGGATCAGGGGAGGTGGACTCTTTCAGGATACGAACATGGTTTCCCCTTGATATGTCGCAACGTGAGCCATCCACACAGATATCTTTATGTTAAACATAATGTTTCCGTCACCTCATCACGAACATACCACTGCAACTTGCTCACGGGCAGGAGAGCATCCCCTGCCCACACAGAGCGCCCCATTCCACGAGGCAATACAGCGTGTTCCCAAAACACATACCTGCTACTGGAGAAAGTTTCCTCATGACGCACCACCTCGATTTCCACTACAAAATAAAATAGAGAAACAAATAAATACCGCAACAGCACAAAATATTATTAAAACATTTGATTATTTCCAATAAATCTTTATATGAGCATCTGTAATATGCACACAGTTGTTAAGTAGTGAGGCCCCTTACTGTGCAGCATCACTGCGGACTCCAACATATTTATACGTCGGTCTCTAAGCATATATTATACAGGATGTTCTGTAAGTACCTCACATGGCATTTTTGTTGTTTCGTATAAAGGACGATTCACCTGTCCCAGTATTTCTTTTTTTTCCCCCCTTGGCACTACAGCCGCAGTGGGCCTAGGCCTACCTCCATGAACTTCTCCGTTCACTTCAGTTTTTCTAGATCTTACACATTCGGTAGGACTCCTTGGGCGGGTGATCAGCTCGTCGCAAGGCCTTTACCTGTATACAAACACAGAAAAACACACACACACAAACTAAACATCCATGCCCTGAGTGGGATTCGAACCCACGATCCCGGTTTCCAAGCGAGCGAAGACAGTGCATGCCTTAGACCGCTCGGCTACCGTGACCGGCGTATTTCTTATATAGTATTTTTAAATATACAAATAATTTTGAGTTTCAAGACATGACGTGAAAGCGTATGAAGGTAACTTGGTTCATTCTGGTTCGTCACACGAGTAACAGTATAAACTAGTATTGACGCCGTCCAGTGTGATTGATAATTGTTGTGTTTTTAATCTTTCATCCGTTACATGTTTCGGTTGGAGCGACCATCTTCAGGAAATTATCAATACATATGCAAACTACTCCTATAATGTCAGTGGTCATTATCAGGGCCTGGATTTTGACATGTCATCTTTTTTCCCTTGTATCCTATGCGATGCTCTTAAATACTCAGATATGAGCTGCTGGTTACAGGAATGTAAATTTTTTAGGACATTTTTTTGTCGTTTTTTGACATTTTTAGGTTTAAGGTCATTTTTTCATTTGGGGGTATTTTTTTGGCAAATTTTTGGACTTTTAATGGTATTTCTTGTCATTTTTGGCCATTTTAGGGAATTTTTCTTCATATGTTTTCTGAAATGTGAATAACATGGAAGCGAAGTGTTCTTTCTTTTCTCCTTTAGGTCATTTTATAGGTCATTATTTAAATATTTTCAGGTCATCAAAATCCGGGCCCTGATCATTATCAATGCATAAAGACACTACAATTACAATGTCATAAATATAAAATATTATCCTTTAAAAATTACTACGATGTTCATGAATTTGTTAAAACATTTATAAATTATTATAATTAGTCTATTTACAAAGTATGGTTTAAAAAAATTGTTAAAATCTAGAACCAATTGTAATTATTAAAGGATAATTTATATTTATGACATTGTAATAGTAGTGTCTGTGTGTATTGTTAATGTCCTGAAGATGGTCGCTCCGACCGGACATGTAAACACTGAAAGGTTAAAAACACAATAATTATCAACCACACCGGACGGGGTCAATAAACTTTTATACGCATAAAGGTCACTGGATATACAATTCAGCACGAACATTCAAATAAAAATTGTCTTTACTTTTGCAGTTCGGGCATGAACTTGCCATTCCTCTTATCTACGCTGTCGTTACTTACTTACGAAATTATATACATGACCAGAAAAGAAAATCTCTCGTACTTGTGGGTTGCTGAAGAGTCTCGAGAAAATCAGTAAAATCTGTAATCAGTTTTCCGTTGGTTCTGTTTAGAATCCAGCCGAGTAAAAGTCTGAAGTGTTACCAGTAATTAATTAATTCGCTTAGTGGGGGGTGGAATCCACTTGGGTCCACTCGGCACGGCGGCCACTTATTGGCCTATTGTACCTGCCCCGGGTGATTATGATGATGGAGAATTTGGTGGAATGAAGATTGGCAGGGGTAACCGAAGTACCCGAAGAAAATCTTCCCCAGTGCCACTTTGTCCACCACAAATCCCACTTGACCAGACCCGGGTTTGAACCCGGGCCGCCGCGGTGGGAAAAGTTTTACCAGTAACAGAACTACCTCGGTCGAAGTGCGTCAAAATGTGATATATGATATCCATATACAGCCCAGTCGGAAGCTTTTTTGGTCATGGCGATGGACTCAGAATATTTTACGAATGAATACTTTTTGTTATTTCAAGTATCACATAGCAGACTGGATGGAATACGACGGCGAAGTCATTCTAGAAACGAATGATGCTTTCGACATGTTTTTTGCTTCGATAATGACGAAGCTATAGGTGAATAAAAGTACTGCCTTCTAGAATGCGAGGGCGTCTAGTCCAGTATCTCACCGACGTTTCGGAGGAACGTACTACTTCCATCATACTTATGTTTCATCTCTGCACATCTCTTGCTTAGTATATCTTTGAACTCGGAATAAAGAGGCAGTATTTACCTGCGAAACATCTACAAAACTCATGGCGTCACCTCACAGTAATTATCGTCTTTATGGTCACCAGCGTGTGTTCAAACACATCCTACAGGCCGTACAGACGAACAAAGGACCTCATATTGTGTAATTCCGATAGAGTCTGACGTTTCGAAAGAATACACCGCCGTTATTTCAGGGTCAAAGAGTAAACCACTCAAGAAGCCAGCTAAAGTTAGCGGCAAGTTTTGAGTATTTATAGAAAACGACTGTACCTACCCCTCAAGGGAGGACAGCAGTCATTAGAAGGGTACCAGGCAATGGCGGAAGGGGGGAGAGATCAATGCAATACATATGCTCGGTACCGGCTGCTGTTGTTGCCACAATTATGAGCACTGTGCTACGTCATCCCAGCTGTCCATTCCCGTCCAAATTCTGTGAAATTAAAAACAACTGCTCGCCGCCACACACAATTCGGGAGCGAGTGTCCGCATTTCACAGGCGCTCTGTTTACATCCCCACTATTCATAACCCACACGTATTCATCGCAACACCAATGGCGACAAGTAAGAGTCAATGCAAGGCACTCAAAACGGTTCAGAATACCAAATTCCTGGAATAATATTTGAACATGTTCACTGTTGCCATCTGGGGGCACGAAGTAGCGTAGTTGGTTGAGGCACTGTGCTATAATCGAGGAGGTCGCGGGATCAATTGCCGATGAGGTCACTGGATTTTTCAATTGACGTAATCCTTCCAGCATCACTATGGCCCTGGGGCTGATTCAGCCTCTAACAGAAATGAGTACCAGGAATCTTCCTGGGGCAAAGGGCGGAAGGCGCGTAAGGCTGACAAGTTCAACGCCAGTTGTGAGCCCGATTGTCTAGAAAATTTGGGATCCTTGACGTCTCACAACCCTGTGGGCCTCACTGCCCAGTTACAGGGATAGCTTCATCTTTGTCCCTATTATCGTATCAGTAACACATTTTTTTCCCTTGGCACTACAGCCCCAGTGGGCCTAGGCCTACCTCCATGAACTTCTCCGTTCACTTCGGTTTTTCTAGATCTTACACATTCGATAGGACTCCTTGGGCGGGTGATCAGCTCGTCGCAAGGCCTCTACCTGTACACAAACACAGAAAAACGCACACACACAAACTAAACATCCATGCCCTGAGTGGGATTCGAACCCACGATCCCGGTTTCCAAGCGAGTGAAGACTGTACATGCCTTAGACCGCTCGGCTACCGTGACCGGCTTCAGTAACACATCCGTGCACATAAAATCGATGGGGAAACCAACTTGGGACATTACATAACCAGTGACTCTGTGACTCGTGCACGCCACACTGTACTGTATTCTTTGGGCAATAAAATCTAGAAGGTTACTGTAGCATGGGCCTGTGGACAGCATAAGCAAAGGCAGCAGTGGATGCTGAAACGTGGTCAGAAAACATCTCATGAAATTCCCATGTCTAAAAACGGAAGGAACATGAGAAGATAAGATTAATATAGATCTTAGGGGAAAGGGCTCTCAGGAAAGGAAGTGGATGAAACTGGCTCATGATTGTGTCCAATTGCGGGCTTTCGTATTAACGGTGCTGAACCTTCAGGTTCTGCTACCAGAGTCAGTCAGTCAGTTAGTAAGATGGATCTCAGGGAAACAGGCTGAGGATGAGAGGCGGATGGAACTGGCTCAGGATCGTGTCCAGTGGCGGGGTTCGGTATTAGCGGTGCTGAACCTTGAGGTTCTGCTACCAGAGTCAGTCAGTCAGTTAGTAAGATGGATCTCAGGGAAACAGGCTGAGGATGAGAGGCGGATGGAACTGGCTCATGATTGTGTCCAATTGCGGGCTTTCGTATTAACGGTGCTGAACCTTCGGGTTCTGCTACCAGAGAGTCAGTTAATAAGATGGATCCCAGGGAAACAGGCTGTGAGGATGCGAGGTGGATGGAACTGGCTCAGGATCGTGTCCAGTGGCGGGGTTCGGTATTAGCGGTGCTGAACCTTGAGGTTCTGCTACCACAGTCAGTCAGTCAGTTACTAAGATGGATCTCAGGGAAACAGGCTGAGGATGAGAGGCGGATGAAACTGGCTCATGATTGTGTCCAATTGCGGGCTTTCGTATTAACGGTGCTGAACCTTCGGGTTCTGCTACCAGAGAGTCAGTTAATAAGATGGATCCCAGGGAAACAGGCTGTGAGGATGGGAGGTGGATGGAACTGGCTCAGGATCGTGTCCAGTGGCGGGGTTTGGTATTAGCGGTGCTGAACCTTCAGGTTCTGCTACCACAGTCAGTCAGTCAGTTAGTAAGATGGATCCCAGGGAAACAGGCTGTGAGGATGGGAGGTGGATGGAACTGGCTCAGGATCGTGTCCAGTGGCGGGGTTTGGTATTAGCGGTGCTGAACCTTGAGGTTCTGCTACCACAGTCAGTCAGTCAGTTACTAAGATGGATCTCAGGGAAACAGGCTGAGGATGAGAGGCGGATGGAACTGGCTCAGGATCGTGTCCAGTGGCGGGCTTTGGTATTAGCGGCGATCAACCTTCGGTTCTGTTACCAGAGACTTAACTAAGCTCATGTTTATGTAACACGACAGACAACATTCTTGTATAACAACTAAAAAAGCATGATAAATATTTTACCGAATGTGACTGTATTTATATGTCACATGGTTTATGTTACAATAAAGTGGTTCAATTTGAAAAAACTTGGAGCTCGCTGAGGAAGGAAACTGTCCTATTATTCGCTTCGGTTTGAGGGCTGTAAATTCATTCCTGGGTTTAACTCTGAGGCAACTTTTCTGGCGCTTCTTTCTTTCTGCAGAGACAAGACCACAGGCTCGTTCTTCTTATGGGCGGCTTCTACAGTTTTGAAATTTCATTTGATCGTTTTAAATCATAAAACTCATCTAAATATTATTAAAACTTCATATTTCCCATTACAAAATGCGTAATAAATGTCTATTAAAAGAGACAATCCGCTTATAAGTGTAAGGAAATTATGTTTGTTTGTCTGTTTGTTACAGTTTATCATATTGAACACATGAATACACTCTGGCAGCAACATGCAGAGCCATTTTAGTGTTAATTCACATGCTTCTCATTGCTAATATTGAACTTCAAAGGCGCAGCAAACAAACCCGCCGCCTACCGAAATGAAAGGTTCTGAACATAAAGGGAAAAGTACAGACTTCTGGGTCAGAGCTTTGGACTTGAGAACAGCTCCTCACTCCGCACGCGTCACAACAATAATCAACCTCGAGTAATACATAACGGGGGCACGTGGTGGCATAGTTGGTTAAAGCACTGTGCCATAATACAGAAGGTCGCGAGTTCGAGTCCCGATGAGGTCACAGGATATTTCCTAATGACCTAATCCTTCCAGTCGCATTACGGCCTTGGGGTCGACTCAGAAATGAGTACCACGAATGTTCCTGAGTGTAAAGGGCGGCCAGAACGTGAGGCTGATCTCACCATCTGTGAGCTGATTGTCTAGAAAATGTGGGAGCCTCGACGTTTCACAACCCTACGGCCTTTCACGGCCTGTTACAGGGATACCTTTATCTTTTAATACATGACGCAACATTTGAACTTCGAATGATTCGCACGTATAGAGACAACAGACACCCACGTGTTCCTGAACATTTCCTAAAAGACGCTGAACAGTTTTATGTCCGCTGACTCCGGAGGCCATTCTTTTATTTTCAGCTCCTAGGTTTCTTTACAAAATTTTAAATATGTGTAGCGTCATTTAGACGGGAGGTTGGAGAAAACTGCACAATGAGGAGCTTCATAACTTGTAATCTTCTCCAAGTATAATTAGAATGATTAAGTCAAGGAGGATGAGGTGGGCAGGGCATGTAGAACGAATGGGGGAGACGAGGAATGCGTATAGGATATTGGTGGGAAAGCCAGAAGGTAAAAGACCACTGGGAAGACCAAGGCGTAGGTGGGTGGACAATGTTAAAATGTAGCTTAGAGATAGGATGGGATGGGATGGATTAGATTGATCTGGCTCGGGATAGAGTCCAGTGGAGGGCTCTTGTGAACACGGCGATGAACCTTCGGGTTCCATAAAATACTGGAAAATCCTTAAGTAGCTGCAGAATTGGCGGCTCCTCCACAAAGGCTCAGCTCCATGAGTAAGTAGCGTCACTAACAACCTCTTCCTCAGAGTCTCCTTAACCGCTGGTCGAAAACATTAGGTTCGGTGAGACATGAGCTATGGCCTTGAGATTTGCAGCAGCTTCGCCTCAGGAACACAGGTTGGAAAGCGAGTGCTCCGATTGGCTGAACGTTATGTGCTGACTTCCATTTCAGTCACATTGGCCCGTTTATAATTAGGCCTCTCATTTTCACGCATCTCAGAGAACATGTCCTACCGAGTTCTAAAATTCTGTGTTAAAGTTTTTGTGACCATGCTGTACCCGGACGACAGGTCAGTAAGCAGGCTTTAAAATAACGTCACTGTAATATAATTACAAAGCCTTTACCCCTCCAGACCGTACAGGGTTGCTTTTGCTGATGATAAATATGGGGTGCTCAATTATTCATAACGTGTACTTAGCTCATTTCTGCGCCAAGGCACACAGTTCAATTACACAGGAGGATGCCGTTATATGAAATTATTTCCAACAACACAGGTATGGCAGAGCACAAACAGAGAACATGTACTGAGCTATTTCACGGCGGTGACTATGAAGAATGCCGTCTTCTGGGATGTGGGGCAGTGTAGATTTTGTGTGAACCGACGTTTCGGAGGAATGTATCGCCTTCATCCTCAGGGTAGAAAAATCCGTGAATGAGGAACCAGCGTTCAGTTATTCAGTTATTCAGTTATTCAGTATAGAGGGGGTAGGTTTCTCCCCAGGAAAATCATTTAATTCCTGGTACTCATTTCTGTTAGAGGCTGAGTAAACCCCAGGGCCTAGTGCGGCCGGAAGGATTAGGTCTATTGAAAAAAATCCAATGACCTCATCGGGACTTGAACCCGCGACCTTCCGACTTGTAGCATAGTACCTTAACCACTACGCTACCGCGTATCCCCTGCATTTCAACACGAAACACGTTAATATAAAATAATTTTTAATAATATTTCTAATGCTTGTACTGTGTTTACAAAATGTTCAATACGTGAACAGTACTGTCTTCTGTGATACAACTCCATGTAGTCTGACATCACAGAAAACACACTATTTCCCCTACTACAAAAAAAAAATGGATTGATTGATGTTTAGGGAAATAATCGCTATTTACTCTGACGGTTGTTGCATGTTTGGGGTTGATCCAAGTAGTCTTAAAATTTATAGCCATGTTGGTCCATAGTTAGTGCTGCCAACCTTACAAGTTTATTTGTAAAAAAAGTAAATTCCAAAGCCTAACCATTGAATTTGTCTTCAACAGGTCCACAATGCTAACCTTTTGACTTTAAGGAGTTCTGGCGATGATGCATAACATTCGAAATCAGTAATTCCAACTTCTGAGTTTGTTTTTAAAAATAATCATCTAATAACCTTCTAAAGTTAGGCTTTGGGTTTTATTTTGGCATGTGAGTTTCAACGGTTGGCAGCACTGATGGAGCGGTAGGCTTTTAAGGCGACGTGGGTCACCGGTTACTACATATACTCCATTCTGAGAACCATATGCAATGCAGAAGAACACTCTGTAGGCAAAATAAGGTGTCACTGCGCAGTAAAGCCGATGGTATGCAAAGGTAACCCTCGCTAAGCCGGTTTAATTGAGGGGGTGCTCATCCGGATTATTGAAGACAGAGCCGTAAAATGAGGGGAAAAAAATAAAAAAATAAACAGTTGGAAAATTTAATAATAGAGGTTGTTCTTACTTCCTTACTTACTTACTTACTTACTTACTTACTCACTCATGGAGTGAGCCCTTCTGGAGGAGCCGCCAATTCTGCAGCTACTCAAGAATTTCCCAGCATTTTATGGAACCCGAAGTTTCATTACCGTGTTCACAAGATCCCTCCACTGGTCCCTATCCTGATCCAGATCTATCCAATCCATACCATGCCATCCTATCTCTCTAAGGTCCATTCTAATATTGTCCACCCACCTACGCCTTGGTCTCCCCTGTGGTCTCTATCCTTCTGGCTTTCCCACCAATAACCTATACAATAGAGGTTGTTCTAATGAAAATAAATAATAAAAAAATATCACTTCAGCAATTTCTTCCTCTGTCTGAAGCTGAAATCCCGGGTCTCCTTCATCCAGCTGAAGCCAATCTTGGGATATTTTCTTGCGTGGTTTCACTCTCTCCAGATGCCCTCAACACAGTCTGAAAGTCCTCTTGCTCCTAAATGCGATGTGCCTTTTTAAAGTATGTACTCAACTGTGAACAGAATTTTTCAATCTTCGATCCGGTTTAACCGACATGTGGATTAACTGTAACCGGATTAGCGATGGTTTACTCTATAGCAACTAATGGGCGTTAAAGCGTTTTAACAGTTTCACCCGTAGTTTGACATTTGCTTTCGTAGTCGAGACATTTGGAAGCGGGGGGGGGGGGGTTCATGTTACATACTTTAATTTCACTGGTTGTTCGGGGGCAAGAAACTGAAATCAATGCACACGGCACATATTTCTAAATTCGCCTGTGAACCTTACCCATTCAACACGAATCACATACAAAAAGTAGCGAGAGCTCCCCCCCACCCTCGGGATAAAATGGCCGGGGGAGTGAGAGCTCTCAATTCACCTTTATTTACTGCGTGAAGCTTAATTAATAAGCTCCGGGATAAATTTACCTTTAACTTAAAACTTTTAAACTATGCCATATGTAAAGACGCCTTATTAGCTGGGCAAGTTCTCTCAAACGGTTAACACTTCTGACTTGTATTTGGCAGGTGCTTGGTTCGAATCTCGACAGCGACACCGACTGTCATAACAGAGGATTTTCGTAGCCTTCTTTAACCCCTCAGCAAACTCCGCGGTAGTAAGTCTACGTATGCCACAACCACTACCTTTATGTCCTTTTTTAGTCAGTATTCACTTACAGGCCTACTCTTCAACACTACATAGCCCCAGGTACGAAAACCGTCGTTAAATACATTACTGACCTTTGCATTTACGTTCATATTGTCACATATCAGCCCGCGTAGTTGGCCTTCGGGCATAACCGTTATACGGAGACAGTGCCCGTTACAACTAGGCACGTCAGTAAAGTGGCACATTTGACTGCGGATCTCCCGTTTCTCTCGCTACTCCGAGCCGGGGTGTCTGAGTCGTTGGCTACGGAACTGACGCTAAGCTGGTTCGGTTGCAAGCCACTACGGCAATACTAATAACAACAAGCTGATAAATTATGAAATTAATAAAAACAAATTTTAGTTTTTTAGTCAAATGGGACCCAAACGAAACTGAACAAACTGTGTTATATGATGATGATGATTAATTATGTGGTTTCCCATTTGTACTCTAAGCAACTGTGTAGCGTCCTGCCAGTTCGTCAGTCCATGTACCTGAAGATGTACATTTTCCGTTTTTTTTTGTAAGAATACAGTTAACCTGGGGGATATCTTTCTTTGTGTAATCATTGTTAATTTACTTTTCCGCTTATTTATTTTATTTATGTATTTCGTATTTATAACGCATTTTAGTACCTGCCTGTAACAGACAACTGCTATGTTGAAGCAAGCTAATAAATGAATCAAATCTAACTAAATTACTTTCAGTACGTGTAGTACTATATTTCTAATTGGTCCCTCACTAAATTCGAGCGAACGCGCTCATTAGGTCCTCACTTTACTTACTGAAGTATTTTCAATAAAATGCATTGAATATTGTCGAACTTTGATTACTTGCCAAAGCGGGTAACAGGGAAAATTAAGTAACAAGAACTTTCATAATTTCATCGTAACTCTACCGTAATTTTGTAAGGTGGTAACATTCAGATAAATGACACGAGAGAAAACAACAGAAGGCATAGCAGAGCACGTTTATTGCTAACATTACACTAAGTATATCAGACCAAATAATAGACGGAAGGATAATATTAAAATGGATGTTAAAAATAGGCTGTCTCAAAAATTGGTAAAATATATATTATTATGATCATGGTTACGAGCAATTGGGCTCCGTAACTATACAGAATCTCAACATTAATTTTACTGTGCCTTATTTAACGACGCTGCCGGTAGCTATACTATATAACGTAGTTTATTGGGGCTACAAAGGAACGTCGAATTGGTCACGGTATATTTCTTACATTTACCTAGAGGGACCACGGAAAAACTCAGATAGTCAGTGTCCTTGTCGAGTATCGAACCGAGCTCTTCTACGTCATTTGAACAACTACTGTTATTTAACACCCTCTATCACGGGGGATAGTCAGTCATCAGTTAATTAGTCGTTACCGGGTTTGAATCCGTCTTGTTACATTGGTCAGTATCAATCAATGGTATGAGAAATGTTCTATTCATTTGTAAAGACAGGTTGGCAAGCGTTAATTGTGAATCTGATGGATCAACTGACAGCAATGTTAATTTAACATCACCACTCCAATCCATTAGCATATCGTGTCATCAAAACATGGGGAACCTTTCAAACTACATCACAATGTAACAGAGACAACAATGTTCGTTTTGGAATCCAGCCATACCGTATATACCCTCCCATCAAGCCAAAAACTTCAATCAGGTCCACTAATGTCAAGTTATAAATATACACGGGCACCGCTTGTATTTTGTTCTGCTGCACAGTAAAGACGGGGGCCACGTTCTAAAAACAGCGTTATGATATTAAACAATTTTCAATAACTAACCTTTTTCCCATCACGAAATTTTACTGTTCCCTCGATGACAGTATTATTATCCATGCTGAAGGTTTAAAAAAACACTATTTAGAACATGACGCACACAACTATATTCATACACACAAAGATAATTTAACACACGCAACAACACAACTTCGGTTTGCGAGGTGCCAAACACACAGCAGCCTCATTCAACGCACGCACAAGACTGAGTCGGGTTTCCCTCCAACATGCATTTCAGCTCCCCACGTTTCTCGCTACTTCGATACTGCTGCCATCTGGTTATCAGTATCCGTACTTCGTGCTCCGGTTTCGCCCAGGATTCGCGTTCAAGGCGATGTTTACACTCTCCTACTCTGAACACGGAGGCAGCACGTACCATCGAAAGGTTTGTGCCCATTTATATCTGAAATCATAACTTAAGACTCTGTCATGAGACACTCTAACCTCATTACCCACATCCTGACGAGAGAAGCAGTAATTTCCTTCGTAACCTTGGTTATTTATGTATCAAACTACACGGCGTCACGTCCCAGAAGAGTGTATCATTAAGATGGAGGCAGCAGGGTCCTCTGAAACGTCGATATAAACCTAGTCATTACAAGTCATATCCCTGATGACTCAGCTGTCAACACCTTGAATCTCATTACCCATCTCCTGAAGATGGGGACATGGGATTACTCCGAAACTTTTGTACCAATGTACCAAACCACACGGCGTCATGTCCCAGGAGACTATAATATTAACACTCGCCCGCTCGAGCACCGCAGATCTTTCAAAGGTAAAGTTGTCACTACGCCATGAAGGTGTATGGGGGATGGAGGTACAGATACGCGTATTCTTGACCTCTGCGCTAGTTGGAGGTGTGTGGTCAGCTTCACTCCCCGGCCGCTTTTACTTCCGGAGGAAGGGACTCCAGTTCTTATGGATAGGAGGCTGGGTGGGCCCCAGAACGGGTCTGGACACCACGAACCTCTTACAGGTTCTAGACTGACAGCCACATCGGTCTGTGTCGGTTAGTCTTTTTGTGGCTTAGGTTTCGTGTGCAGCATACCTTTCCTCCCTGTGTTCCTGTCACTTCATTCTACATTTCTAAGGAAAAGAAAAAGAAATCTCTGACAGACAATGAGATGAAAGCGTCACGTGACGAAGGAGGCAGGGAAGGGGGACGTTATTGGCCGGAGGATTAAGAAGGAAGATTCACCATGTACGGTGTGGGGTTTGGGGGGGCGGGAGGGGGCTGTCACCTTGAAACGAAGGGCGAGAATTTAAATTTGGGACGAGCAGTGTCGCGTGTCCGTTCTGTAAGAGACCGAGGTTTGTATTTGGCTCACTGCCAACATTTGTGAAAAGCACCCAGTCGCTTCTGTCTGTCTGTCTGTTTGTTTGTTTGTTTGCATACAATCATCCCCCCCCCCAACTGGATAGATTTGGGCGATATTTTGTGCCGGGGAGTTTACACTGAAATCTACAGGCGTATATCAATTTTGCTACAATTGGAACAAAAGTATATGAGAACCCAAATTCGCATTTTGAGAGTATCTTGCTGTCTCCTGCTCCTCTGTAGTGAGCACACTGGGGTTGCCATGGTAACCAGCGAGGCTCTGGCAACAATAACAATCACGCTGAGGATATTTCGGCTTATTGGTTCTTCCTAATATTTAAAATCAAGGAGTGTAAATAAAATAATATTCAAATTTGTAAGTGAAAGAGACAGAATAGTGAGTAGGTATAACAACCGGCTACTAGCTGGACGGCCGTGGGTTCGGAGTTCAAGTCCCAGTAGGGTCAAGAGTTTTCTCCTCTCCACTTCGTCCAGAGCACTTCTGGGGCTCACCTAATCTCCTATCCAATGGGTAAGGTGGGCATGAAGCTGATCATAAACCTCTAACTAGTCCTGAGGTCAAGAATACGTGAACCTTTACATCCACTCGCGCATACGTCTTCATGGTGCAATGCTTAATTACGAGTAGTTAAGCGTTGGGACAATTTTACCTTTTTCTCTTTTTTTTTTCCTTGGCACTACAGCCCCAGTGGGCCTAGGCCTACCTCCATGAACTCCGTTCACTTCGGTTTTTCTACATCTTACACATTCGGTAGGACTCCTTGGGCGGGTGATCAGCTCGTCGCAAGGCCTCTACCTGTAGACAAACACAGAAAAACGCACAAAAACATCCATGCCCTGAGTGGGATATTTTACCCTTAACAAGGAGAAATACACTGAAACAGTGAAAACTTATATAGACAAAACATCACGATTAAAAAGCGGTGCAGGCATCCGATATTACTGTCACGTGATATGCGTAACTACTGACGGGGTATGGATTAGTGAGTGGATTTACTGACCACTTATATACACGACTCGGAACTACAAGTAATTACAGCGCCCCCGCTACTCAGCACTCACTACTTCTGTTTCCAGCGTACTGTGTCTTCACCAGTCATTCTCTGGCAACGGCTTCTAACACTGGAGATTCTTCAGCGTCACGTGCTCAGGTCCTCCATCACAGCCTCCCGTGCAGAACTCAACTGAACTGACTCTCCGGTCACTAAGCTCCAAACCACCCGGTTATAACATCTCAGCACGGACCATCTAGAAAACACATTTCGCCTACTGTTGCTATATTAAGTTATACACGGATATTATCTCGTTCTGTGTGCAGACTGTGTGCCACTTCGCGTGTTACACCTACAAATCCAGTGACATTAACATGTTGAAAGAAGTGTAAGAAACCAATGCAGAAACACCCCGCCTCGTGGTTAAGAACACGTGATACCAAACGAACTGACGTAGCCCTACATTTATACATTCGTATTCGGCACTTGCTTGGATCAAATCTGGGCTGAGTCACAGACATTCCTGAGTAAAGTCTATATCGGTTTTCCTCAGTTCCTCCAAGAAATTTCAAGGCTACTACCACGATCAAGCAACGACTTTTCCCTTCCAAATCCCTTTCAATTTACGACAGTCCTACTGATCTACGCTGTAAATGTACACACAGGCAGCGACTGAGAATAACCAATAATACAAACATAGAAAATTTGGAAGGCGTGGAGTTTAACCTCCTTCCATCATATTCAGGGTAAAATAGATGACCAAAATGTCGATATTAACTATCAAATTGCACGGCGTCACATTCCAGAGGTCTCTAATCATGAGCAGGAGTTGATTAACTAAGTTGTACTGTTCCGGCGAGCTGTTGCAATCTGTACATGAGAATGTGACGTGTTTACACGTTCGTGAATCTGGCCGGCCCCATGTATCACTGATGCTTCGATGCCCTTGTCAAAAGCTTTCTGGTGAAGTGAATAGCTGGCAGAAGCAAAACATATGACTAAATCGTTCTATAGATTGTATTTATACCCAAAGTAAATAAAACATGACAACCCAGTACACCATATCCACCATCTATCTTACGAGTACTTGCTTCTGTGTCCCCGTGATTTAGTGGCATACCGCACGCGTGAAGCAAGCACAAGGATATCGAGCGGCAACTCTCTAAGTCTTTTACTCGGGAAGTATTCGCTTCGATTCTCAGCCGGGACAGCTGCTAACTTGATCGAAGTCTTTCATGGTTTCATTCGGGTACTCAGCTCAAATATAAGAGTAACCTGGTCATTAGACTATGACAGACTCATTCCAGATCTTTACCAATTCATCAGGCTATGAAGTCAAGATACTGACTGCGTCGTAACATGAAACACAAGAAAACAAAGGAGGATAGGAAAATGTCCACATTCAGAGCACCGTATTGTCAGGTGTATGTGACTATAGACGGGGTTTGTATTGGTGAATGGATTTAGTGATCACTTACACTCAGTTAGTATGTACAAGTAATTACAGCGCCAGCCTTAATCTTCACAATTCACAAATCACCACAGCACCCGCTAATCCTCTGTCCAGCATCCTGTGTTTTAAACAGCCGTTCCCTGGCAACGACTTTAACAGTGGAGATTCTTCAGCTTTACTCCCTCAAGCCCTCTCTTCAGAGACTTCCGTAGGGAAACTCTGCTGTGCTTTCTAGTTTATTATAATACCAGAAGTTGGAAGAAGGCCAAAAACACAGTAATTCTAAACTTTTCCTTTGCTCAAAACATATCGGTATGAACCAAATTGAAAACACAGCTCGTGTTTATTCCTGCGGGAACGTGTTTACCTATCCGTTGCCCAGAAACGGCCCTGGTACATCCACCGATCTCGCGGGCATTCCATAGCAACGATTCTACACCCTACAATATTAAAATTAGATTTCCCTCAGATGTGACGCCTTATAGTTTGGTATTTGCTGCCTCAATCTTTAAGGGAGAAGTCTTCTAGAATGAAAATGGAGAAACTAATATTCAATCGAAATTTTGGTACCTATCTACGAAAATACACGGTGTCACATTCCAGAAAGTCGAAATCTCAACTGTTACCACTGTGAGAATTTCAAATCGCATATAGAATGATTTCTATCTTCTGCAGTGTTATTACGCGTAGTCTGGTAGAAAGACACGAACTTAGAAGGGTATCCTGAAGATGCAGACGGTATCCTACAAGTCAGTATCATTCATACTCACGTGATATCTTATTTATATATCCACTGAATGGTTCGTCTTAACGGCCAGAATTTCTATCAGGCTGCACACTTTAGTTCAGGCTTAAAATTTTCCATCCCTCGGAAACGTCACGTAAATCCTCTTGCCTTCAGCCTCCAGCCTCCAGAACAAAACGGCAATCATCTGTACCTCGTGCCTCAACGTGCTAGAACTCTGCATTCCGTCCACAGAGTGTATCTGTGTGTTTCTTATAGTTCTCACAATAAACAGCGACTGTTTCCCTAAACAGCATTAACCGGTTGGTCTTTGTAGCGGAGACGTGGTGTTTCCTGTGAGGTACGAACTGAGTTTATATGTATATCTGTGCGTCCCGTATGGTTCTCACAATAAAGAGCATTAACCGGCTAGGCTTTGTAACGGAGACGTAGTGTGTTTCCTGTGAGGTACGGACTGAATCTTTATATACAATTTAGAAGAAATTTATTTCCTGTAACAAAATTGGTTCCGTTAAAAAAATCTCTGGTCGAGGTTCTCAAGGGGCTTGACGCCAAGACGAACTGATTGGCGGTAAGCACCCAGTCGTAAAATAACTTTGATTTTGACTTTGTTTCCTATGGTTCACATAAAAACAGTAAATGTTTCATTGAACAGCACTAACCAGCTAACTTTCGGAGAAGTAATATTTTCTTAACATTCAATATTACCTACCTCAATTTCAGACCTCTAAAAGCTGATTCTTGTTATATCAACTTCTCAGCCATTTGGCTTGTACAATGAATTATAGATAATTTTAAATTGGCTGGAAACAGGATCATTATTTCTAATCACCCTGTAATCCCCTTGAAAGATAAAATCGTTATCCCGTAAGCCACCAGCAACAATGACATCACTTGTGAAACCAAGTTCAAATAATCGCAGATAAGACTGCACGAACCTCAGAGAGTGCGGAAAAGTTGGGGTGCGCTGACGTCAGCTGCATCCCCAATGTCAGGTCGAGTTACATCAAGTGGGGGTGGTAGCTATCTTAACCTTTACGTCAAATTTAATTAAATCAAGAATCAATAAAGGGGTTAGTCTAATGGAAATTCACGGTGCACTCATGACAATTATGATCACTCAACTGGTGCAGTTGCTGGTGCGACGACAAGGGGTGTGAGTAGTGGAGCGGGGAGCTGCAAAGTGGCAGGGCACCGTTTTACACTCAGAGGTCAGGTTTCATCCGCATTCACAAGTACCAACAAATTAATCATATAACTGACCAACTAACTGGTTCTGTGGTAGCAGAACTGGAATATTCAGCACTGATAATGTGAAACCCCGTCAGCGGGCATTATCTTCGGCCAGTTCCATCCACCTCCCATCCTCACGGCCTGTTTCCCTAAGATCCATCTTACTAATTAACTAACTCTCTGGTAGCAGAACCCGAAGGTTCAACACCGCTAATACTAAAGCCCGCCACTGGACACGATCCTGAGCCAGTTCCATCCACCTCCCACCCTCACAGCCTGTTTCCCTAAGATCCATCTTACTAATTAACTAACTCTCTGGTAGCAGAACCAGAAGGTTCAACACCGCTATTACCAAAGCCTGTCACTGGACAAAAACCTGAGCCAGTTCCATCCACCTCCCATCCTCACAGCCTGTTTCCCTAAGATCCATTTTACTAATTAACTAACTCTCTGGTAGCAGAACCCGAAGGTTCAACACCGCTAATACCAAAGCCCGCCACTGGACACGATCCTGAGCCAGCTCCATCCACCTCCCATCTTCACAGCCTGTTTCCCTAAGATCCATCTTACTAATTAACTAACTCTCTGGTAGCAGAACCCGAAGGTTCAACAACGCTAATACTAAACCCCGCCACTGGACACGATCCTGAGCCAGTTCAGTACACCTC
This sequence comes from Cryptotermes secundus, assembly GCF_002891405.2. Classification (NCBI taxonomy): domain Eukaryota; kingdom Metazoa; phylum Arthropoda; class Insecta; order Blattodea; family Kalotermitidae; genus Cryptotermes; species Cryptotermes secundus. The sequence continues at coordinate 851,931 of NW_019718639.1, forward strand.
CCACCTTCACAGCCTGTTTCCCTAAGATCCATCTTACTAATTAACTAACTCTCTGGTAGCAGAACCCGAAGGTTCAACAACGCTAATACTAAACCCCGCCACTGGACACGATCCTGAGCCAGTTCAGTACACCTCCCACCTTCACAGCCTGTTTCCCTAAGATCTATCTTACTAATTAACTAACTCTCTGGTAGCAGAACCCGAAGGTTCAACATCGCTAATACGAAAGCCCGGAACTGGACACGATCCTGAGCTTCCTATTTCACAGTCACTAAATTAAGTTGAATTTCAGCATGATCTTCCGGTTCCATTTTCTCTTCCATGTGACGATTTTCTATGAAGATTCTTCATAGGATTTTGTAATATATTCATAATCACCTTCTTCCCAGTGCCCCTTGAGGGCTTCCGAAGCTAAGTGACCTCGATGGTGGGCAACAAGCGACGCTGCCCCCGCAGAGCAATTGGCAGTACAGGCAGCTTCCGGTGGGGTGGGACACAGTTTGTTCTCATAATCCGTGACACCTTGACTCCACCGTGACACGTCAATAGACGCAAAGCAACACACAGCTGTAGGTAGTTACGGTGTGTTCAAGGTAAATGGGGGAAAGTGTACCTATACACATTTTGAAGGCATATCTCGAAATTTGACTGACTGATGCAAGTTATACTTTCGTATTCTGCAGATCTGGGGATGGGAGGCGGATGGAACTGGCTCAGGGTCGTGTCCAGTGGCTGACTTTGGTATTAGCGGTGTTGAACCTTCGGGTTCTGCTACAGAGAGTCAGTTAATTAGTAAAATGGATCTTAGGGAAACAGGCTGTGAGGATGGGAGGTGGATGGAACTGGCTCAGGATCGTGTCCAGCGGCGGGCTCTGGTATTAGCGGTGTTGAACCTTCGGGTTCTGCTACAGAGAGTCAGTTAATTAGTAAAATGGATCTTAGGGAAACAGGCTGTGAGGATGGGAGGGGGATGGAACTGGCTCAGGATCGTGTCCAGCGGCGGGCTCTGGTATTAGCGGTGTTGAACCTTCGGGTTCTGCTACCAGAGAGTTAGTTAATTAGCGAGATGGATCCTAGGGAAACAGGTTGTGACGGTGGGAAGTGGATGGAACTGGCTCATAATCGTATCCAGTGGCGGGCTTTGGTATTAGCGGTGTTGAACCTTCGGGTTCTGTTACCAGCGATCCAAAATATCATGTTCTGGACCAGTCATTTTTGTGTGTTCATAATTTAGCGACTTTTTTATTAAATTGAGTAATTATTCAGTTACTTGCTGTGTCTGTTATTAAGTTATGTCCGTTCACCAATCGATTAGCCTGAACGCGTCCACTTGGCGTCTCTATGTTCAGACTTCAGACAGGGCTCGATGTAACAATTTCACGGGAATAACATCCAGTAAACGACATGGACTAATCTGCGGTTAGCCGAAGTCGGATTTAATAACGTGTGTTTTAACAGAGACATATGTTGCGGTTAATTAACATTACATAGCGATTCGCTTTTCATAAATGGATCGTATTGATTTTTATCTTCCTGAAAGTATCTCCAGATATTATCTGCACGAAAGTACACTAAAAATTCATACAAATGGAAATGGTGACGTTTAAATTTCAACTGTGCCATGATCCGCGCTGTCTGCCTGTCCAGCATTGGGAGAATTGTTAAAAGAATTTATATCTGCCTTTACGTAAATATTTCACAGTTCATTTACAAAATTTAGCTTCAGTTAATAAAGGATGTTACGATATTGACAGAAACAAGGAAACACGATAAATTTATACGGAATCTGGATAAACTTACTGTAGGGAGAAATATGAGACCGAGAAACAAGCCAGTCTGGACTTGCTTAACTAAAATTTTTTTAAATATTTTATTTTCCCTCTCGTACAATATCAAAAAAAAAAGTCTGCAATCCTTACAGGTGCTGAAATCTTCGTGCGCTCTCTGTCACATGGGTTCTCGGCTCGATTGAGAGCAGCGCCTTAGCCTCGTTGCACTTTGATGACTAGATCGTCCGAGATAAACTGCCGGGGGGGGGAGGATCAGGGAACGTACCAATTCGACGGCATGGTACGTTGATTTCGAACTTAAACCTTATCCTGGCCCTAGCTGTGCTCACTAGCGTGGGTGTTCGAGGTGAGAACTTGTTGATTCACGACATGCACCAGGTTCTGTGGAACGCTGTGAAAGATTAAAATGGTATAATTGTAGTTGTCTGCAGACTAGCTGCAGATGTCAGGAAAACTGCCATGAGGTATCAGCACTGGGTCCAACATGCATAGCTTCCGTGGCTATTCTTCCAAGCAGAGAATAATACTAATGTTACTTAGTTTGGTCAGTCTGGTCAATTACTGCTGGTCCTCGCCAGTAGAGTCAATCTTGATTTGGTGTCCAGTGTGGAACCATGGCAATATTAATGTTACTTCCAAGATATTTAGTTTTTTTCAAATGAGGCCTCCTCTACGACTCTAATACTTGTTGGTATTTAGTTCCTTTATATGCTTAATATATAATAATTATGGTCGTACCTCACAGGAAACATATTAAGTCTCCGCTACAAAGAACCGGTTAATACTGTTTACGAAAATAAACCATGTAAACTATGAGAAGCATACTCGGTAGTTTAGTTGGTTGAGGCACTATGCTACAAGCCGGAGGGTCACGGGTTCCGTTACAAATGAGGTCATTGGAACTTTAAATTGACTTAAACCTTCCAGCCTCACTATGGTCCTGGGGTCAACTTAGCCTCTAACAGAAATGAATACCAGGAATCTTTCTGGGGTTAAGGGGCGGCCAGCGCGTAAGGCTGAAAATTTCAACGCCATCTGTGAGCCGATTTTTCTAGAGAATGTGGGAGTTTCGATGGCTCAAAACCCTATGTGCCTCCACGGCCTGTTACAAGGACAGCGTTACCTTACCTTACGGAAGTGCCGCGCCATANGTGAGAACTTGTTGATTCACGACATGCACCAGGTTCTGTGGAACGCTGTGAAAGATTAAATTGGTATAATTGTAGTTGTCTGCAGACTAGCTGCAGATGTCAGGAAAACTGCCATGAGGCATCAGCACTGGGTCCAACATGCATAGCTTCCGTGGCTATTCTTCCAAGCAGAGAATAATACTAATGTTACTTAGTTTGGTCAGTCTGGTCAATTACTGCTGGTCCTCGCCAGTAGAGTCAATCTTGATTTGGTGTCCAGTGTGGAACCATGGCAATATTAATGTTACTTCCAAGATATTTAGTTTTTTTCAAATGAGGCCTCCTCTACGACTCTAATACTTGTTGGTATTTAGTTCCTTTATATGCTTAATATATAATAATTATGGTCGTACCTCACAGGAAACATATTAAGTCTCCGCTACAAAGAACCGGTTAATGCTGTTTACGAAAATAAACCATGTAAACTATGAGAAGCATACTCGGTAGTTTAGTTGGTTGAGGCACTATGCTACAAGCCGGAGGGTCACGGGTTCCGTTACAAATGAGGTCATTGGATCTTTCAATTGACTTAAACCTTCCAGCCTCACTATGGTCCTGGGGTCAACTTAGCCTCTAACAGAAATGAATACCAGGAATCTTTCTGGGGTTAAGGGGCGGCCAGCGCGTAAGGCTGAAAATCTCAACGCCATCTGTGAGCCGATTTTTCTAGAGAATGTGGGAGTTTCGATGGCTCAAAACCCTATGTGCCTCCACGGCCTGTTACAAGGACAGCGTTACCTTACCTTACGGAAGTGCCGCGCCATAACACAAGCGATTAGTCGTTGGCTTCCCACCGCGGCGGCCCGGGTTCGATCCCGGGTTTGGTCAAGAGGGATTTGTGGTGGACAAAGTGGCGCTGGGACAGGTTTTATCCGAGTACTTCGGTTTCCCCTGCAGATCTTCATTCCACCAATTGCTCCACAATCACCCTCACCTATCATCTGGGGCTGGTACAATAGGCCAGAAGTGGCCGCAGTACAAGGGACTATAAGCCAGCCATACCCGTTGCCCATTAATGTACAGTATATGGTTTGGTCTCAGCTCCGCTTATGGTTCGTGATGGAAATGAGCACGGAACAAAGAAGCGGCGATGGGCGCTTCGCACGGTTTTTGAAGTTGGTAATGAGCAGCTGCGGGGCGGTAATTATGCCGGTAATTGAAATCCATGACCAGGAGGGGGAGGAAGGGGTAACTACCCTGCCATATCGTGTTGGAAGGGATGGAGATCTGAAAATCATAATCAAGACAGGGAGAGAAGAGAAATGGCGGTCATTAGAGAAGCACATTAAGGGTAAAACAGTCTGGATGTCTGGGGTTCGCATCCGCTGCTACTACTGTTAAAGCATTGTGAATTTCATATGAAAGGGCGAACACAATGATTGTTAAGGAGTGGCCTATAGAAAATTGTTGTGAATCCTTCAAATGGCGTCTTCATATGTCTCCAGTGACTTTCTAAAATGTGAGAAAATAGTGTATAGGCTAGACCACCAGACGTCGCTTTCCAGTAATCATCGCTTATTGTTCGGAGGGTTCGAGTCCAGTGTTCGGTCCGGTAACAAGCTATCCTAACTCAGTTGTATCCTGAATTTCCTTAATTCCTCCGAGCAAAGTCATGCCAGTACATCACACTGGATTAAGCTGGCTCCCGTCTACATAACTTTCCCCTCATTATTCTTTCATCATCCGATCATTCGACGCTACATAGAGTTAGCTACTAGCAGCGTTGTAAAATACGCTATAATAAATAAATACAGCTACTACGAGACGGAAGTTTGCGGGGTAGATTCCCGATGAAGTGTGGAATGAAAATTGGCAGGAGCAAGCGAAGTACTCGGAGAAAACTTGCCCCAGTGCCATTTTGTCCACCACAAATCCCACTTGACCAGACCCGGGATCGAACCCGGGCCGCCGCGGTGGAAAGCCAATGACTAACCGCTTGAGCTATGGCGCGAAAGTGTAATTAAAAGAGTGTGTGTAACCAAGGTGTTAATAAATCCAATCAACCTAACTAGAACCCGTCATTTCGTCACGCGTACCCCCCTACACGTGACAATATGAACATTCCAGCTTCAAAAATAGAGACCCTAAAAAATGGCCCCATAATAAAAAAATGGTGAATTTTTCAAAAATGGTCATAAAGATTTTGAATAATTTCGCTAAATAAAAGCAGTGCGTGCTTGGTTTCATGTGGAAAATAACGGTACACACTGGGGGCCCAAAGGCTTACCCAAATCTGTACATTTCAGCGACAAACATTTGTATACCGATAAGAATCCAATATATTTCACAGGTAACGTAGTCAAGGTCAGCCGTACACGAGGTAAGAAACGCAATGTCTTTAAATCCTTTCTGTTTTCGGTAATACTTAAGAGTATATAAGACACCATGTAGACTAAGAATCCCGCTTTCCACTTGTTCGACTTATTGGACACTAAAGACGGAGGCAAAATGTTGCTCCGAAACGTCGGTTGACTTTCAACGGACAATATGACGTTAGGTGGGTCCCTGTCACCACAACATGGCGCGTCCTCAGGTTGCGGATGGAGGAGACGCCCTCCATATATGGAGGTCAGCTGTGAATATATTGAATAAGCAGTCACGAACCACCGACAAGGGGTGGTCCTCCAGATGGGTGGTGGGGCGTGTGGCTAACAACTCTTCGCCGTAAGAAATAAGTTTGTTACGAAAATGTTAAAAAAAACTCGGTCTTGGGAGGGCTTTTGTGAACACGGTAATGAACCTTCGGGTTACATAAAATGCTAGGGAGTTCTTGAGAACTGTGGAATTGGCGGCTCATGATGAAAGGCTCAGCTCCATGAGTAAGTAAGTACATGACGTTATATCTCAGAAGAAAATACTCTTCATAACCGTCTCTGTAAGACAATCAAATCCTACACTTCCTAACTTGTTTGTTGTTTCGTTGTTAGCCGGTATTCTGTTGCTGTTCAGGCATCGACCTCTGAGTTTAATTAACGCAGTTGGAGGCGGTAAATAAGGTCATCAAATGTATACGGGCGTCAAGGGGAAGTTATGCGGGTCACATCGCGCAGGAAACACGCGCCCGACAGGTGAGAAAACTCGCACGGCTGCCAACATTCACAGGTCATTTGCAAATCACTAGAACTGAAAGTCACTACCAGACCCCGAGAGAGGCGACTGAAGGAAACGCTGGCAGAAAAGAAACAAGGGCCAGGGAGACACTAGAAGGGTGAAAGGAAAAACAAAAAAGAGAAAAAGTCCATATCATCGTCTGGAATGTGACTCCGTTTAATCTGGCACAAACCAACGGACGCTTCGGAGTAATATACTGCTTCCATCTACAGAATCGAGGTTTTCACTCCATTTTTTTACTGCTAGTGGGGTGGAACTAAGTCCCTTGTACTGCGGCCACTTCTGGCCTATTGTACCAGCCCCAGATGATAGGTGAGGATGATTGTGGAGCAATTGGTGGAATGAAGATTGGCAAGGGAAACCGAAGTACTCGGAGAAAACCTGCACCAGCGCCACTTTCTCCACCACAAATCCCACTTGACCAGACCCGAGATCGAACCCGGGCCGCCGCGGTGGGAAGCCAGCGACTAACTGCTTGAGCTATGGCGCGACTAAGTACACTCCATAAGACAGTAATCAGTTAATTATGTTAAAGAGATGATCGCTGTTTATTCTGAGAACTTTACGGAAGACATAATTGTTACGAAAATTAAGATCTATTTTAATATTAGAACAGGACTTAGAGGGTTACACTATTGCTGGGTCAGAGTGTATTCATTGCCGGTGCATTAATTAAAGTAAAACATAAACACATATAAAAAAGCAAGTTGCTTAAGGTATTGGATATAACGTTACGTGCTTCAGTATTGTGAAACG
>NW_019718639.1:858815-1013977 GCF_002891405.2 Cryptotermes secundus
CAGAGCCGGCGTCCGTTGCTAAACAACGGCTCGGGAGGCAAGTCTCTGCTACATTAACAGCAGTGAATATATTGTTGCCTAGGTGACAATTATAAACACGTTTTCATGACAACGAAAGGAATGAATTGTTAGACTCGCTGTCGCCTATTCGGTACGCCAAACCGGGTGTGAAACAGAATGTATTCGTGAGCAGAGTTTAGAAGCCAGAAGCGAGAGAGGAAGCAGGAAGTGAAAAGCAAGAAGTCTGTCACAGAAGTGAAGCACAGAAGGCGCAGACAACAGTGAGGTATTCGGCATCCAAAAATAGTTGAATGTGCGAATTCTTATAACCGAGTGTAATTCTGTTTGTTACATCAAATAAACCTAATCATCAAATCCAGAATCCGCAATTATTGGTCACGGAACCCCGAACATATGACAAAATTTTATCTAATATTAGTTGGTTATTTAACGACGCTGTTCTCATAGACTGAGGTTGTTTGAGAACAGGGTGTTGAGGACGATATTCGGACCGCAGAGAGATGAAGTAACGGGAGGTTGAAGAAAACTGCATAATGAGGAGCTTCATAACTTGTACTCTTCTCCAAATATAATTAGGATGATCAAGTCAATGATAATGAGATGGGCAGAGCATGTGGCACGAATGAGGGAGGCAAGGAATGCATATAGGATATTGGTGGGAAAGCCAGAAGGAAAGAGACCACTAGGAAGACGAAGGTGTAGGTGGGTGGACAAAATTAAAACGGATCTTAGAGAGACAGGATGGGATGGTATGGATTGGGTTGATCTAGCTGAGGATAGGGACCAGTGGAGGGCTTTTGTGAACAGGGTAATGAGCCCTCGGGTTCCATAAAATGCTTGAAAATCCTTGAGTAGCTACAGATTTGGCGTTTCCTCAAGAAGGGCTCAACTCAATATGTAAGTAAGTTCTTATCGGGGCTATGTAGCGTCAGTGAGAGGCTATTTAATGAACGTGGAGCAGAGGTGGAATAAAAATTGGTAGGAGAAATTGAGTTACTAAGAGAAAACCCGTTCCAGGGCCACTCTATCACATATCACACATCGCCTGAAATCGAACCCAGAACGCAACGACGAAAAGCCAACATTCATTGGTAATTTAATAATTCTGTTTCAGTTGACGAATTTTAAAGAAATAAAGAGGGAGAACGTATATTGGATTCATCTGGCTCAGGATATGACTCAGTGTTGTGCTTTTGCGAACACAGCAATGAACCCTCTGGTTCCATCAAACTAGGATATTTCTAGACCAGATTAGCGACTATCAGTTTATCCAGAATGATTCTGCTCTGTAGGGATAGTGTGAACTGCAGGACTATAACGGCTTTGGATAAGCTGTGATGGTCACTAAAGGGAAAGGGGTGTAGGCATCTGTGCCCCCTCCTGCGCATTTTTGGTCAGAAACCAAAACTGAATAAAGAAGGCTATATTAAATTAGGCATATATTTTTATAAAGGATATATTTTATATACATATATATATACAGTAGAACTTGGTTATAACGTCATCAAAGGGACCTAAAAATAGTGTCGTTATAAACGAATGTCGTTGTAACCGAAATGGGCACTTCCACAGTAGCCTTATGTTAGTCACGTAAAAATCTACCAAAAACCGAGTTAAAATGTTGCATTTTTTAGTGAAATACGTAGTTAAGTACAGACTAACGTAACATTAACGTGGAATTGCCCAAATGTGTAATATCAAAGACATATTACAGCGCTTTTCACTGACAATACACACAATATTTCACGAATCACTTTAACTTTCTCTTCAATGCTTAAAACTTTCCTTTTCATTGTCATGTTTTCGCTACTGCACTTCTCTGGGTTTAGGCAGGAACACTATAGGGTAAGTAGACAATGTGAGGTCCTGTAAGACGAGATTCTAGGAAAGGAATGCAGTTAACAACCTGCCGCGTCCTCTTGCACTATTCACGCAGTCCCACCCCACACCCTTGTTTTCGCATAAAACCCACGCTCCTCTTGCAGCCCGCGGTCGTATTCTTCCAGGACAGTCACGTCAGCAAGTAGAGAAAGTGAGGGTGGGCAGACACATCGAACTTTCCCACGATATCAGAGAAATTCAGGAATGAAAATGACGTTACATACGAGGTTGATGCATTTGTGCATGTCGTACTAAGCAAGGTATAAAAACAGCTGCTTTATGAGGAATTAGTTCGTACAATTGAATATTTGACGCAATAGACAAGGTGTCGCAGAAACCGATGTTGCTAAAACCAAGTTTTACTGTATATATATATATATTAAGTATATATATAGAGCCGGGATAGATCATTCGGTATAGCTTTTCCTCGGGGGTAAAGCGGCCAGGGCGCGAAGCTGATCACTCACCTCCAACTAGTGCCGAGATCAAGAAAACTGGGATCTATACATCCACTCCCCCCATACGCCTTCATGGCGCAGTGCTTAATTAGTGAAGCACAGGAACAACTTTACCATTTATATATACTGTAGGNATACTGTAGGGTGCATAGCCGTTGCAACAATAGCGAGAACATGCGTTACTTGGTAACGGTCGGTAAACATATCAATAATATCCGGGCTATCTGGACGCGCCATAACTCAAGCGGTTAGTCTCTGGCTTCCCACAGCAGCGGCCCGGGTTCGATCCCGGGGTCTGATCAAGTGGGATTCGTGGTGGACAAAGTGGCGCTGGGGCGGGTTTTCTCCGAGTACTTCGGTTTCCCCTGCTAATATTCATTCCACCAAATTCTCCATCATCATAAACACCCGGGGCAGGCTACAATAGGCCAATCAGTGGCCGTCGTGCCGAGTGGACCCAGTTGGACTCCACCCTCCACTAATCGAATTTAAAAAAAAATCGCTATGCAACCACCTATTACAACAATAGAAATACTTTAGAAAGCGATGTTTTCTGTTGGGTCCGTCCCGAGGCTATTCAACGAGGACCCCAGGACAGCTGAGCGGGATTGATAGAGTTCAATTGCGGGATATTCGCAGGACAGGTAGGACCTGAGAGCGGGAAGCTGAAGAATCTCCACTGTTAACACCCCAGATCCGGAAACGGCTGTCGAAGACGCTGCCGTCTGGAGAAGACTCAGCGGTCGCAGCAGTGAACTATAAAGTGCCGAGATCAGAGGCACTGCTGTAGTTCCGAGTGGTGTGTACAAGTGGTCAATAAATCTATTTACCAATCCATACCCCGTCTGTAGACATACACACATAAATCGTGACAAAGTATTACATATGGCAAGCATAGGGTGATCCGTAAAATATTCTGAAGTTGCATAAAATTTATGAAGAAATTCTGTTGCTTCCATTTCCTTAGGGGAAATATTCTTGCAACAACCGCTGATGATGTTAATTTATCATCATCATCATCATCATCATCATCAGTAATCTGTCAAGACGACAGGTCCACAGTCTCTTCCAAAACAATTCCTCCCTTTAATGCGATCTAGAGCTTTCTCCTTCAAATGAGAGTATCCTCTTCTGTCCCCAAGGTCATCCAGCATCTTCTTACGTCTTCTTCCTCGTCTTCTTGTCACTTCTATCCGCCCATCTATCTTTCCTTCGATAGCTTCTTTTAGAAGGCAGTTTCTGCGTAAAACATGACCAATCCAATTAGCCTTCCGTTTTCCGTTTATTTATTTATTTATGATAAATAAAAAAAAAGGATACGCTGTGCCAGCTTACGTCATGTCCAGGCTTCTTGCATCTTACAGTAATACGAGTATTGCTGATAATAAATATGTAGGTTCAGGTAATTCATCAGACTCAGAGCAGAAGAGTTCGTTGTGATCAGAACATTCTTCCTCAGTCACCCCAAACTCTTCTAGCGGCAGAGCAGCAATCTCTTCCGGATGATGGATTGGGTTTCTTGGGGATTCCCCGCACTATCATAAATTTGTTCGACCTCTGGAACACAAGAAACATCTTCCCGATACCCATCAATCCTTGCGAAGAAACAGGAGAGAATCGGGCCGCGCACATACAACAAAGAGCGCATCTATTCGGTTCTCCCCCCCCCCCAAAGAATCCTCCCTTATTCTCACAATTTCCTCTGCTTTATACCGGTTGTATCCACCAAAAGTTGGATAATAATATTAAAATAAATGTAAAAGTATCATGAAGTTATAATATGGATTACTCGTACAGCAACATATCTTAGGACTCCGCAAAGGGCTGGGAATTTATTGGCTAGCTGCGCAACTGTTAGCTTCTGATGAACTCTGCTCCATATAGTTATTTATTGTCGCATGTGAACAGTGCGACTATAGACGGGGGTTGAATTGGTGACTCGATTTATGGACAACTTATACACACACATGACTCATGACTACACTTTACTGTTCACTGACTCACACTAGTATCCTCAGTCAATTACAGTCTCCACTGGCCGTTTTCTGGCAACGGATTTTAAAACAGGAACTATAACAATCTCACTGAATTTCACACTCCAGGTATCACACAAAATCTTCTCTTCGCAGCCGGAATTTTAACTGAGTATTCTTACAACTGTCACAGACTCCCCTACAGAACTGACAAAGCTCTAACTTTGTCCGGCTTATACCTCTCGGCACGGACCACGTAGGAAACGCAGATTTTTTATTGTTGCATTATTAAGAATCTGTTGCCTAGGAACGGGTATTGTTCCGTTGTTTGTTTCGCGGGAACTTCCTTATCGAGCCGTTGCCCAGATACGGCCCTGGCATACCCGCCAATATCGCGGTCGTTGCGTATAAACTGCTCTTTACGCTTTAATATCATTAAAGGAATAAAGGACGCGTAAAGAAGACGATAAATTGGTATATCTTACGCAGGAAATCTACAAGGAAAAGAGCAACTTGTTAGACCTCGGCGAGGATGGAAGGGCATATAAAAATTTACCTCAAATAAACAGGGCGTTAGGGTATACTTCATTTATTGAAGCTTTATTTAACAACGCTTCCATAAATTCATATTACACATCGCTGAATCATACGATTATCTATTGGCAATGATTTAACATAGATACACATGCTTGGTGCGACTGATGAAAATCATGAAAAATCCCAGTCATGACAATCGGTCTCTGAGTCAATATCTGAACGCGGGACCCCCATGTGAGAAGCAGGAGCGTGGATGGAGACTGCATTCTTCTGGCCCACACGGTGATGATAGTTGGCTTGCATATATGGCGGAGTGAGGCACGGTCAGAGGTTCGGACTTGAGGAGCCGAAACAACCTCAAGTGTCCCCGAAGCGGACCGCCAACCTCTCCCGGTGTAGGTGAAGTACAGTCCGTGCTTAACTAAGCACCACGCCATGAAGTTGCTTAATAAATATGTAACATGTAAGATTTTAGGCTTTCACGGCTGTGACTATGAAGATAGCAGTCTTCTGAGATTTGGCACCTTGTATATGTGGTGTTAACCGACGTTTCGGTGGAACGTATCGCCTCAATGTCTCTTCGCTTGCGGATTTCTTATATTTTTCCTTCTACCCTAAAGATGGAGGCGATACGTTCCACCGAAACGTCGGTTAACACCACATATACATGGTGCCAAATCCCAGAAGACTGCTTTCTTCAAATATGTAACATGCTCAACAGAACTTTGTTGTGCTTTCACCACAGAAAAGGCGCAATAACAGCGTATGGCGGAGTGGAGGCACAGCTTAATCTCGGCAGTGGATAAATGTGAGTGGCGAGTTTCAGTAGCCGGCAAAGAGGCTCGGTAGCCACTGGGTTGGAGAGTCGGTCTTGGAGTCTGTGAAGGAGAGAAAGTCCTTTCCTTCTGCCTGAAATCGAACCCCAATTCATCGAGACTGCAGCCAGTTAAGAGACTCACATTGCAGTTACAAATATTTCTCAAAAAGCGATAAAATTGCTTTCTCTCTTTCCCTGCATCTTCTTCTCTGTCACTGATTGCTCCCGTTTATTTACTTATTGTCCCCTCTTAATTTCCTACAATTTCATCTTCTTCGTCTTCGTCCCCTTTTTCTTATTTATCTCTAACTCTATTATATTTCTCTGCTTCCCACGTTTCCTCGTCCTTCCTCTTCCTGCGTACGCCTTTTCTTTCTCCTCATGTCTCTTCTCTTGCTTCTGCAGAGAAGAGAACTCCGATTCCTCGATCGTCCGGCCCGTAACATAGTCACTACACCAACTGAGCTATCCCCCGCCCCGATTTCACCCGGAACCTACCATAAACTGAGGAATTCTCTGTTAGGCCTGTAGGGCGCGTTCAGTGAGCAAAGGGAAAGGATCTGTAAGGAAGTGTTCGTGCTCTAATTAAGGCAGTATAAAGGTAAAGTTGTCCCTGTGCTTAACTAATTAAGCACTACACCATGAAGGGGTATAGGGGACTGCATGTATAGATCCACATTTTCTTTACTTCGATACTAGCTGGAGGTGAGTGGTCAGCTTCACGCCCCGGCCGCTTTAACTCCGGAGAAAGAGCCTCCGGTGCTCATTGGATAGGAGCTGGGTGGCCCACAGAGCCGATGTGGGCGATGTGAAGACCCTATCGGGACTCGAACTTCGATTCATCGGTTGTCCAGCGCGTAGCCAGTCGCTATACCGACTACACTAAATTGAAGTAGTATGACGGTATTTACCTTGAGGGACTGACGAGAACCACGAAACTCATAAGACAAGAAAGACGCTGTTCCGAGCAATTCGCGGATGGTGGTTGATTCGAAAGTGGAGACATCTAGAGAGCAGGGTGAGTATCGGTACTCACGGCGGATATCCGGCGAGAGGAGGAAGCAAAACCGCTGAGAGAAGTTGCTCATCTATTATTTAGCAGGAGACGGGGTTGAACCGACGCTAAGAATAACACAAGAACTAGAAACGGGAATATGAAGCAAACAAAAACAGAAATATGACGGGCAGCAGAAATACACGCCACTGTTCTCCCATATTGCAGGGTGCCCCGCAGTATTGTACGAACTTCTGTGGTGGGTACAGCGATGTATAGCGTCAGATGGTTGGAAGGTAGGTGGATGATGAATTGGAACGGATTTGGAAGGAAGCAATCATGACTTAATCGTGGTGCTCTCATGAAATATGCTTGGAAGGCCTGACGTAAACCATGCGAAACCTCAGGATATTCACTGTCCAGACCGAGATTCGAGCCTAACGATAAGTGCAGGGCGTCCGGATGAAAGGTATCCAAAATAAAAAATGTATATCTTTGAAACTAATTAAGTTAAAGAACTGCAAGAGGATGCTGAAATACAGAATTACGGAAAGAAGAATTTTATTTTTGTACAGTATTCACCGACAAACGTCCGATCATGGTAGCCGCACAGCCTAAGGCATGAACTGTCTTCGCTCGCTCGAACGCTGGGATAGTGAGTTCGAATCCCACTGAAGGCATGGATGTCTCTGTGCGTTTATTCTGTTTGTGTTGTTCTGTGTGTAGGTAGCGGCCTTGCAATGGGCTGATCCCCTGTCCAAGGAGTCCTACCCAGTGTGTATGGGATTACGAAACTGAAAAAGCCGCCAAGGTCCAACAAAGGGCTGTAGAGCCACAGATAAATAGATTCACCAACAAACAATAGTGTGCTGTACAACAATAGATTCAGTTTACAAAGATGACGTAGTCAAGATTAAGCATGCGCAGTGTCTTTGCGCAGATTTAACCTTCTCTTTTAATTTAGAGTTTGGTGTTGAAACGTGAGTCAAAGAACTGAGTATATGGCTACTGCACAAAGTCAGGTGTTTTGCTCTGGCGCTGATGTATTCTGACACAGCGCTCCTCCGGGCGCGGTTACGTTTCCAAGGCTGACAGTCCTGTAAACAGAAGAAGCCGTTCCCCAATGAAACTTTGTTACAGCCAGTCTTAAAGGTGTTTTCTGATACCTCCCAGACAATGTCTCGTACTTAATTTTGAGTAGTGCCAGACAACGATAAATCGTTCAGACATGTAACACGTGATCCATTCTCTGATGTATAAACGAGCGGGTTTCGAATCTTTTGACATTTACTTCCTTCAACTTCGAGAATAGAGACGGTAATATAGGTAGGTTTCAGGAAATTCAGAAAGTTTTATGACGGCCTTAAAAGTTCCTTCCAGTCATCCGGGAGGTTATTAAATAAACGTAAACCTCCAAATTGAGGTCGTTTTGCTTGAAAATGTTCATGCGATAAACCAGTGCTGTCATCAGCACCTATCGAAGGAACGTATCGGGCTGGGTAGCTAAGCGGTGAAGTTCCGCGTTCTATTTTAAGATGAATCCAGTTCAAAATCGAGCGGGGAAGCTGAAATGCCAGTATTGTTTCGTATATTTCCACCAGAAAAATGTCAGAATAGCACATTAAATTTTCATCCCGAAAGCTTCAAAATTTACGTGCAATAATCCATTAACAATCCGACGTATTTAAATAAATGAAAACTACAGACGAACTAGGAAGACTGCCAGTTTCAGAAATATAAAACAATCAAAAGCAGATATAAGATTCCACAAGAACAGGCATGTAAAACTCAACTTGTACAAAGGGCCACCTCAGCCCTATAAATAATAGTCCAGGGCCGCACTTCAAAATGGAAATATACATTAGATTTTGATACAAGGAAATTTAATTCTATTTATTATTTAGGAATAATTTCAATATAATTACCTAAAATCACATATCTTACAGTTTTAAAAAGCAAGAGAATGCCATTTTTGACAAGTATCAAACAGCTTTTCAATATGTAAAAAGAGAGATTACACAAGAAATTATGTTAGAAATAGCAAAACATTGAATTTCCTGCAGCCTGCTAATTTATGTCTGCCTGAGTCTTCTTGTCTTCTGGTCTGTTGGAAAATTGTCTTTACAAAAAATATTTCTACTAAAATTTTAATATTGATTTTAATATGAATTAGCTCTAAAAGTTGAGGGGCCGCACTTTGTGGCTATGGGGGCCGCATGCGGCCCGCGGGTCGCATGTTTGGCACGGCTGCTCCAGAAGTTCGTTGTTTTGCAGGTGTACATCTAACCATTATGTCGGTGTTTAACAGTGTATTTTTCTTCCACAGAATTTCATTACGCAGTTCAGTGTACAGTAACACACAAAAAGGGCCGCGCCATAGCTCAAGCGGTTAGTCGCTGGCTTCCCACCGCGGCAGCCCGGGTCTGGTCAAGCGGGATTTATGGTGGACAAAGTGGCGTTGGGGCAGGTTTTCTCCGAGTACTTCGGTTTCCCCTGCCAATCTTCATTCCACCAATTGCTCCACAATCATCATCACCTATCATCTGAGGCTGGTACAATAGGCCAGAAGTGGCCGCAGTACAAGGGACTTAGTACCACCCCACTAGCATTAAAGATAACAAAGAAAACACACAAACAAAGCTTGTACTACCGAAACCAGACGGCCAATATACACATCTCTATTACGTGCACTTATACTAGCATTACAAAAAAGGATAGCTTGTAACTCCTTCTCATTTTGACATACTGCACAGTGAGTGTACTTCTCTAGTCCCGACAGTTGTCACAATAACAAGTAAAAGGTATTGTTGTCCCCGTTACACCAAGAAGATACGAGTATATGGGGAAGTGGAGGTGTAGCTCCAATATTTTTGACCTAGACAGGAGACGGAGGCGAGCGGACAGCATCACGCCTCTGCCGCTTTGTACTCGAGGAAGGTGCCCCTGGTACCCAAGAGTGACGAATCCAATGCTATAAATATTTATGATCTTTCCAAGGATACACTAATCCCTTCCGCCGTCGTGTATTAGCTTATGTGTAGTGAATTGTTAACATCCTATGTACTGAGCAGCGGTACTTTCCACGGCCGAAGAAATTTTGCATGAGAGTTTCAAAATATGTATACTACATTCTAAAATATAAAGTAAACGTAAAGTTCTCCCTCTTAGTAACTAATTATACACTACGCCATTAAGGTGTATGGAGGAATGGATGTATAAATCCCCGTAATCTTGACCTGGGCACTAGTTGGATATAAGTGGTCAGCTTCAAGCCCCGCCCACTTTACCCTCTGAGAAGAAGCTCCCGGTACTCATTGGATAGAAGGCACTCCAGTGCCTGTCTTGACGTGGAAAAAAGAAAAATCTCGCTTCTGTCGGAAGTAGAACTCTAGTTAGTTAGTTATTGGAGAGGGTGGGTTTCCCCATGCACTGAGACCTGTATTGGCCCATTGTGCTTCCCTCTATGATTTATACCAGTCTCTATATCCTACCGGTACTGGTGCTTATCATCAGTCCCGCCCAGCCAGCGAGACCGGCTCTACTAGCTGAGAGGTATCTATAATGCTTCCCCCATCTACCAGAGGTATTAGAGACTGCTGTTGGGCGGGAAACGTCCGCAATTTTGGCTTAGTGACCTCCTTTGGAGATATGAGGTTCTTTTACGTGCCGTAAAGCTACGACACGTGACCCACGGCTTAAAATCCCTCCCGGAGGACTTGTCCCTGAATTTTCCCGCCCTTAAAAATTCGACGACCTCCGCCGGGTATTTGAACCCGCGTACTACAAGTCATAAGGTGGGAACGTTACCTCTAGACTACGGAGGCCGCTAAGTAGAACTCTAACCCTCGACCGTCCAGTCCGCAGGCAGTTACTATACCGACTGCGCTATCCAGAATCCTTATAATGCTTTCTAACGCTGTAATTATTCCTTCCACTGGGATTTCAATATAAGTTCATTTTCATGTAACTTTGAAGACACTTTATAGAACTCAACAAATGTTACAGGAATACCTCAGCAATATGGATATTCCATGTACGACTAGAATTGACTTGATCATCGTCATGTATCCTGAATACAAAGTATTAACCATAAAAATAAACAGCTTATACTGAAGTTCTTAAGCATATCTTCTGACTCAAACCGCCTTCAAAAATATACTAAGATTATAATTATCAATTCCACTGTGTAAAACTGTTTTAATTTAATTCTGAACACCCTGTATAGCCAGTATAACAGTTTTGCTGGTATAAGGATAATAATGTTGGAACGTGGGCGGTGTAAGGTGGAACAAATAACAGGAGAGGTCACGTCATGCAGGTCACGTTGGACGGCAGTAGACTCTGGCCATATTGTCACATAAACCGGCGCTGAATAAGAGTCAAGACTACCCGCTGACAGACACAACTCACCTCCGTCTCCTTCACCTCTCCATTTGTCTTTATACTTACTTATACCCTTGTCTTACGTCTTCCTTAGGGCCGAGGACAGAGATACGCTATATCATAATCCGAAAAAGCAAGCGTATTCTAGACAGGTCGTTGCTAGGGGGAGGCAGCAGGCAGGAATTTTTCTAGAGAAAAAACCGGATTTCCAAGGGAGTCAGAAAATTTGGTACAGACTTACGCTTAAGTCGTTGAAGAATCAATAAAATAATCAATTCTATGGACATATATCAATCTTCATTGTTTTATTTAAGACGACGTTTCGGAGACTGTGTTCTGTGTCCGTAGTAGGGTGAAGAACCTGCTGTGCTTTCTGTAATCGATAGAGCCCGCTCATGTCACGGAAGACGGCCCCGAGATAGAGGCTGACTCTATTGACTGGACGCAACAGAGCAGATATTTCACTTTAAAATAGAAACGGAACTCAATCTCCGAAACGTCGACAAAGATTAAAATGAATACATTTAAACATAATACTTATTTCGTCACAGGGCACGCAGAAGCGTAGTTGGTTGAGGCACTATGCTACAAGCCGGAAGGTCGTGGTTTAGATTCCCAATGTGGTCACTGGATTTTTTAATTGACCTAAGCTTCCAGCCCCACTATGGCCCTGAGGTCGACATAACCTCTAACAGAAATGAGTACTAGGAAACTTCCTGACCGTAAAGGGCGGCCGGCACATAAGACAGACAATCTCACCGCAATCTGTGAGTCGATTGTCTAGAGAAAATGTGGGAGCCTCGTCGTTTCATAACGCTATGGGCCTCCACGGCCTGTTACAGGGAAACATTTTCCTTGTTTGTTCATGAAAATGACAAAGAGACCGAGAAAAACCATAGGGGCGTCAGTCAGCATAGCTTATTACCTGGCCAAGATTCGAACCGGGTAACGTTGTCGCTACACGAACCGCTCGACTTGAAGAATAGAGGAAAGAGAGAAAAGGTGACGAGTAAGGGGACTAGGGGAAAGAAGCGTGAGTTGGCAGCAGTGGAGTGTTTCCCCTCGTTTTGCAGCAGACGTGACAAGTGGTTCCCGCAAAGTGTTTGCTATGCTGTAGTGCTGCAATATGGCGCGACCTACTCGCAAGTTATATTCAAAACCAATTGGAACGAGAAGCGGCGAATAAACGGAGAGGAAAAATGAAATATAACGATGATGTAGGAAGCTTTCAATTTGTTCCACGAATCCATATTTTGCGACCGTCTTGTAGGACGTAATGACACGACATCGCCGGAGGTTCCACTCGTCTTATTAGGATTTTCCGCACCCGTCTTGTACGGAAAGAAGCTGAGGATGACGTAAAATAAACGGAAAGAAGAACGGCATGCGTCGCGACGCTGTAATTCAGGTCCTTTGTATAAAGATTTCATAAAGAGGTAAGTAAATGGAAGGCGGGGCGAGAGGGGAAGGAATCTTGACATACGAAGCCCCCAAAAAGAAAAAAAGAAAATTTCGACGAAAAGAAAAGAGTTTTCTCGGAGGAAGAATTCAATTCATGGAGTGTATTTCTCGTTCAAAGACTTCCTCCTCATATTTCCACGTTTTTCTTCCTACAGACGATCTCAAGTCGGACTCGCATAATTTAACCATCGCTGTACCTGAGGTTCTTTGGGGCATAAGTGACACATGCAACCCCATGCGCAACAAAGGTTTTCTTTAATTTATGTTGCATCTGTAACCTTACAATTCAAGGCATTATAACGGAATGAATCTAAGGAGTAAGATTTGAGGTGTTCACGGCGGTGACTATGAAGTATCCCGTCTTCTGGAATGTGGCAAGATGTAGATATTGTATTAACCGACGTTTCGGAGGAACGAAAGTTCACACAAGATCTACACGGCGTCACATTCCAGAAGACGGCATTCTTCAAACCAAAGGATGTTTCGAAACTCAGAATCTGAGAAAAAAATCATTGCTGTATGAAAGACAATACATTATTTAGGATGCTGTATCAACTACGGAGGTTGCCAGATATACCGAAAAGTAATATGAGTATAATGTTAATACATTTTACGAACCGAATAAATTAATAATTTAGAATGAATAATAATATAAGTTTTATTAAGGATAAGTTGATAGAAAAGCCGAAATTCATTGTGATCTCCAAAAATGTTGTCAGAAACAACCCCCAGGAAATGAATGAGATTTAATAAAGTGGATTGGATTCAAATGACCCCACTTTGTTTCAGCTATTTGACTAATAATCTTGCTGTTTTCTCAAGCCCTCTCGTTCAAGGTCCCGGACAATCCCTGACACAGGCCACAACCGCTTCCACAGAACTGTCCATTCACCATATAATGCCCTCTGTATTTCAGCTACATAAACCGTGCACTCGTCGTGTTGCAGCATAAGAACAAATTGCGTTTTTTGTGTTAAGGGAGAATGAATAGTTCAAGAAAGGAAACAAGAAGAAAATACACAAGAAAAGGAAGGAGAGAGAGAGAGAGAGAGAGAAAACGTGGAAGCAGGAAAGCAAGAAATAATGAATACGGTAGTAAACAGAAAATGGTAGCCATCAAAATTATGAAGCAACTTTTCTAACACGTAATTGTTGCATGTAAACTACACTCGGCTCTGCAGGCGCAATTATGTGCTATGACAGAAGAGCGTATCCCAGCGTTTATATTCACTTAAAATAATCATTTAAGTGGCATTATCATCGTCTGTCAATCTTGATTTGAAGATAAATAATTCCGAAATCGAAGCTTCCAAATGACGTTAATTTTTTTTGGAGGGGGGTGAGGGTTGAAGCATTATTGCTGACTGATATAGATGGCAGTATTAACCAGGAAAACACTGTCTCGTAAATTTGTATTTTACGGGCGCCACAGAAAACATGGCACAACATATATATATATGTGCGTGTCTGGGTGTCACACAGGTGAGCGTAACACTGTCGTAGTCCATCTCACTGAACTGTTCAGGGTAGGGGAAACTGATTTATTGTCTACCCGTCAGTCATTCGCACACGATACATCTGTTCCCCCCCTCCCCTCTCGGACTTCTGTTAGGGAATTTTCGTTATTAAATTTTTCAGTAATAATTCTGACACGATAGTAAATAATCAGTGTATTTGTCTTCTGCTGTACTGGTAACTCGACCAGTACGCTTCATTAATCCGCAAAAATCCTCGAACCAGTAATTTGGGGCACATGGGTTCGATATCTGATCAGTGTAAATTAGCAGATTTTCTTAACGAGTCCATTCTAAGACCTTTGAACTGTTACGACGGGAATAATTCTGTAGTAGATAATTCAGAGACATATGCTGCCTTCCTCTTCAGATTAACCTTACATAATCATATTTTTATTTATTTTTATTTATTTATTTTTAAAAATAAATGTAGATGTGTCAGATTACCTTGGTGTGTGCCTATGTGACCCCCTCAGATAAGCCGGAATAGTGGAGCCAGAAGAGACGGCCGTTGTTAGTTAAAGGCCAGTAAAAAGTTACCGCAGCAACGCCTACATACGCAATAATAGAATAACTGTCGGAAGTCGTGTTTTCTATGGAGTCCGTACATATCAGACTCTGTATGTAGTGGAAGAAAACTAGGAGGTTAAGTCTTCCCGGAAATATTTGTTCATTTTCGAAACGTCGCCATCATTACACATATCCACCAAGGTGCGAAGACCCAAGAACATAATCACCATCAATACTGAACCGAATGAAAAACAAAGTCAGAAATTAGCGAGCTGCATTTCAACTGGTTGGAGTGCATGGGTTTGGTTCCCGTTAAGTCTGTGTTCTTCTCTTTATCGCGTCCTTCAGACGTACTCTCGTGCACACCAAGTGGTAGAAGCGTAATCACCAGTCTCCATCTGGTACTGACATCATGAATGCATGGGTTTTTACTTACACGTCTCCATACGCCTTCATTTCATGACGCTTGCAAGGAACAATTTATAGTCCTCCAGCGAGAGTTTTTATTCAGGGTCTGTTTCCTGTCATCGGTCTTGCTCTCATTTCCCCCTGTAGAATTTACTGGCTGAGTAGATGAAACAGCGTCTTTTCCCATCGTAAGTAATTTGGAGCTATAGATCTTACAGAGAGTCGGTAGGACGCCCTGGACGGGGGATCAGTCCGTCACAAGGCCCTTACCTACACAGGACAATGTAAACACAGAAGAAACGTGGGACAGACGTTCATGTCTCGAGTGGGATTCAAACTCATTATCCCAGCATTCCAGGGGGCGAAGACAGTTCATGCACTAGACCACGCGGTCACTGTGATCAGCTGTTTAACACGTAGAAGGTAGAGCTATCCCTGTAACAGGCAGTGGAAGCCCATATGGTTGTGAGACGTAGAGGCAGCCACATTTTCTAGACAATCGGCTCACAGATGGCGGTGAGGTTGTCAGCCTTACGCGCCGGCCGCCCTTTACCTCCCAGTAAGATCCCTGGTACTCATTTCTGTTACAGGCTGTGTCAATCGAAGGATATTAGTGCAGCTGGAAGGGTTAGGTCAATTGAAAAATCCAGTGACGTCTTCGGAAATTGAACCCGCGACCTTCCGGCTAGTAGCATGATGCCTCAACTAATTACGCTATCTCTTCTCGGCTTTCTGGCTAAGATCCAACTGCAGTTTAACAATATAAGACTCAATAATTGTTCAAGCCACAAGGAGAGTATAAT
The DNA here is from genome assembly GCF_002891405.2 of Cryptotermes secundus. Taxonomy (NCBI): domain Eukaryota; kingdom Metazoa; phylum Arthropoda; class Insecta; order Blattodea; family Kalotermitidae; genus Cryptotermes; species Cryptotermes secundus. The sequence goes on from NW_019718639.1 coordinate 874,576, forward strand.
AAATAGGCTGTGGTCTGGACGGATGAAGAATCAAGATTCGATTCCCGACAGGGCAAGGATCATTTCTCTGCTTCAAGCATACAACCTGGCCCGGGGCCCAAGCCAATCCCTATCCAGTGGGTACCAGGAACTCCTTTGTCTGTGATAAAGCGGCTGGAATGCTAAGTCAACCACTCATGATTGCGTGGAGCTATACCTCAGCTCCCCCTTACGTCTTCATGGCGTGGTGCTTAATTTGACCCAGAGGCAATATTGCCTTTAAATATTAGTAGTACAGAGACATTGTGAGTAGTATCTTGTCAGCTGGATGTGACAACTAACGGTGAATTTGTCACTGCGCTTAATACGAATATATATATATATATATACAACATTAAGACGTATGGGGGGAGTGGAAGGACAGCTGCAAGTATTCTTGAACTCGGTATTAGTTGGAGGTGAGAGAGGAATTTCCCGCTCCGGCGCTATATCCTTGAGAAGAAAGCCCCCTTTACGAAATATATGGAGGATGGATGAGCCCAGCGGAGGTCTGGAAGCTGTTGAGGAGAGGAATACATCTTTCACCCTTGCCGGAAATCGAAGCTTGTTTCCCTTATCGTCCGGTATAGCTTATTCACTATATTGACTGAGCTATTCTGACTTGCTTATGCTTCAAGCCTCGTCACATAAATCCAAATGTAAATTGACAACATTTCGTTGAGAGACGTATACATAACCAAAATTTGCAAAGTTATTAAAATATGTCTGACACGTTACGCGTGGACTTGTAATTAGATCAGCGAAATTTATGTAACAAATACTGACGGCAGATGGCAACAGAGTCGTCTTAATTAAGGCAAAGTTAGCGTGTGAGGGATGTAAGTGCATTAACGATATTCGCTTCGCAGCAATTCGGAGTTGACGTTTGGCATTTTGATGCGTAATTTTCAAAATTGCTAATTAAAAATTGATGTTATTTTGAAATCCAGCAGACTGTGTGTCAGACCTCTGAAAGGGTCGTAGCAGCCCTTCAGTCTACAGACCGTCACTTACTTATTAATATTTGTACAGGGTTCCTAAGTCGTGAGGTTATGATTTATTTATCCCCTTGTTGCTAAGCAACACGCCAGTGGGAACACCGCCCCCTCGGATTACGCTAATGGAAAGTGCAGAATTCATGGTTAAATCCTGTGCCTCAGTCACAGAGTTCCGTGAAGGAGATCTGATGCGAGGGTCTTCCGATCTGAAACTCAAGACAGGGGAATCGAGCGCCCTGACAGTGTGTTCCGTGGTTTTATTCGGATCCTTAATGACTTCCGAAACATGAGTTTTCTTCATGTATTTCGCCACTCACTGTTTCAGTTCACGAGTGTCTACTGTGAAAATATTGCAGCTAATACACTTCCCCCAGCCCTTTGAAGTCAGCAGAGAAGAGAAGGGAAGAAAGAACAGAACAGAAGAGAAGAGGAGAGGAGAGGAGAGAAAATAGAATAGAATGGAAAGAAGAAGAGAAGAAAGGAGAAGATAAGAGAGGAGAAGAGAGGAAAAGACAGGAGAGGAGAGGAAAGAAGAGAAGGGAAGGGAAGGAAGAAGAGAAGAGAAGAAAGGAGAAGATAAACGAGGAGAAGACAGGAGAGGAGAGGAGAGGAGAAGAGAATGGAAAGAAGAAGAGAAGAAAGGAGAAGATAAGAGAGGAGAAGACAGGAGAGGAGAGGAGAAGAGAATGGAAAGAAAAAGAGAAGAGAAGAAAGGAGAAGATAAGAGAGGAGAAGAGAGGAGAAGAAAAGAGAGGAGAGAAGAGAAAATAGAAGAGAAGGGAAGGGAAGGAAGAAGAGAAGAAAGGAGAAGATAAGAGAGGAGAAGATAAGAGAGGAGAAGAGAGGAGAAGACAGGAGAGGAGAGAAGAGAAGAGAAAATAGAAGAGAAGGGAATGGAAGGAAGAAGAGAAGAAAGGAGAAGATAAGAGAGAAGACAGGAGAGGAGAGAAGAAGAGAATGGAAAGAAGAAGAGAAGAGAAGGAAGGAGAAGATAAGAGAGGAGAAGATAGGAGAAGACAGGAGAGGAAAGGAGAAGAGAGAAGAGAAAATAGAAGAGAAGGGAAGGGAAGGAAGAAGAGAAGAAAGGAGAAGATAAGAGAGGAGAAGACAGGAGAGAAGGGAAGAGATTATATTTTATAAGGGAGTATGACAAATATTACCAGCTATGAAGCTTTCCATGGAGTGCTCGTTAGTCCTGGTCTAAGTATGTTCCAGAGAGGGTAAAGAGTTGGGAGGTGAGGAAATTAGAGACTTTGCAATTCGAATGTATTAGGAGCACAGGAGAGATTTTTGTGAGCCAGTATATCGGAATCGGTATATTGGTGGGCTAGGGGGCGGAGGGTCGGGGTTCGATTTCTGGTATGACAAGATATATTTCTCTAACCCACAGCTTCCAGACCGACCCTGACGCCCACCCAGCTTCATATCCAACCGGTGCAAGTTTCCCTGAGGTAAAGCGGTCGGGGGGTGAAGCTGACCACTCACCTCCATCTAGTGCCGAAGTCAAGAATGCTGGATCTATACCTCCACTATCCCACAATTACTTAAATAATGAAGGTCAGGGGCAGTGGTAACTTCTCGACCCCCCCCGTCAACAGCCGATGCATGCTTAATCTGGTGCGCTGCTGAAATAGCCACAGACAAGGGAAGTTGGAACAGAGAAAGGACCGTTCTTTTGAGCCTTGTTCCGGCTCCGCACCATCCAGTTTTCAACCCCTAACTGTCCAGTAAATCTGCGAGACGCACAGGGGAGAGAGTGGGATGGTTCAGATAGGGGCGCAAACAAAAGAGTGTACTGTAGTGGTAGAAACAGTTTGATAACATTTCTGTTCGTAACAAATCCTGCAAGTGTTCTCTGCATTTATCTCGCGACATTAAGATCACTCTCAAGATATTATGCAACAACTCCCTCAACCCTCAACCGAGGGTACAGCCCTTGAAATACCCTGCGGACTCCAGATGTAACAAACAGTAAAATCCGCTACCCTTCATATGGAGAACAAACCTACTGCCAAGTGTCCGCTTAGTTACCAACTCTGCGGAAAATTCGTAGAAACAATTTAACTGAATTTTGTCTTAGTTTTGTATGGGTGTCAAACTCGGTGCTCACATTGAGGGAAAACAATACGGGATTGGGTGAAGAATTCTGGGATACAAAGCCATGTAGTCACCTGAAAATCAATAGATGTTTCAGTTGAAAATATTGCCTCCATCTTCAGTGTCGAAGTATAAGCCAAATTAGATAGCAGCTTGAAGCAGGTGGAAAAACGGACTACACAGGGGTATATACCAGAAGATATAACCCTTCAAACCACCGCTGTGATAACCTAAAATCCTACATAAATTAAGGGTGTGTGAGAACAGGGTGCTGACGAGAATATTTGTACCAAACAACGATGAAGTAACAGGAGGCTGGAGAAAACCTCGTAATGAGTAAGAAAAGTAAAGCTATCCCTGTACCAGGCCGTGAAGGCCCATAGGGTTGTGAGATGTTGAGGGTCCCACACTATCTAGACAATCGGCTCAAAGATGGCGGTAAGCTTGTCAGCCTTACGCGCCGGCCGCGCTTTACTCCCCAGGAATATTATTTAATTAATTCCTGGTACTCATTTGCGTTAGAGGCTGAGTCAGCCCCAGGGTTTAGTGCGGCTGGAAGGATTAGGTTAATTGAAAAAAATTAAATGACCTCATCGGGACTTGAACCCGCGACCTTCCGGCTTGTAACAGTCCCTCAACCAACTACGCTACTGTGTGCCCCCCCTCGTAAGGAGAAGTTTCATAATTTGTATTTTTCGCCACATATTTTTTGAATGATTAAATCGAAGACGGTGAGATGGGCAATCCATGTACCATACATAGGAGACGAGGGAAGTTTATAAAATAACATGGTAGTAAGGCAAGAAAGCCAGCTAGAGGATCTAGGTGTAGATAGAGGGATAATATTAAAATAGATCGTAAGGAAATATGATGCATGTGCGACTGCATTCAGCTGGCCGGCGACAGAGACCAGTGGTGGGGTCCTGTGAACATGGTAATGCACTTTCCAATTCCATGAGGAGCTGGTAATTTTTTTTTAAAAGCATCTGTTACCTTTTCGGCTGCGTCGAGATACTTAAGTGTTCTGTGTGGTTTAGGGTTCTCACGATGGTAACTATGAAGGTAGTATTCCTCTGGGATATGACACCGTGCAGCCTGGTAGATGGTTACTAACGTTTCAGAGAAACAAACTCTTTTGTTTTCTAGAGCAGAAGCTTCTAACAACCTGATGACGGAGTAAGTTCTTACGAAACGTCGGTAATTATTCCCGAGCTGTTTGGGGTCGTATCAATATCTGAACATCCGGTTGCGGTTACCATGGAAACGACGGATATTGTATCGCCGCTATTGCGTTGTCCAGTAGACGTCCCCGACGTGTGGAAATTCTGATGCTCGGGTTAAATTCCACAATTTCGGTCAATTACCAGGTAACAGTTTCGCCTGCTTACCTGTTCGCTAAGAGACGACATATTGAAAGTAAGAAGAGCGGGTTGATGCAGCGGTAACCTTCTAAACTCTTATATTAGAAGTGTTCGGTTCGAATCTTGCCCCGAACACGGGCTATCCTGAAATATTTTACTTCTTTTCTTCAGTTTTTCAAAGAAACTTCCGAAATAGCACCTCGGTTAGGCCAATATCACCCCTTTCAAAAACATTTCCCACTGAGCACTATTCCACGAACTTATCATCAGAGTAGGGAGTCCAGCTACTAACCACGTTGTTAAATAAATCTCCCACACGAATGAGATAATTAACAAGAAGTTCTGGGAAGAAATAGCCGGCTACTTTCCTTTCACAACACACTGAGCATTTAATACTGGAAGGACGGTATAGAAAACAAAACGTCCAAGACCGTGTGTACTTGTTGCTAACCGTTGCCTAGCAAATGACCGTCTCTACTGCCTCCACTATTCTTGCTTTCAGGCAGTTGGGGGAACATAAGTGAAATGCACGGACAAAAATGATTTCATAATCTTTCCTTTAGTTTTTAAAAATAAGGAAAGTGGTTTAAAAAGAAAATGAGGAAAGAATGAAACGGGGGGTTAGCTGTAGATATAAAATTGAGGATTTAATCGAATAAATGAAGACAGAAAGGGAGGATAGAAAAGGCGTAAAGAAGTAAGGAAAAAGAACAGTAAATAAAGGAGCAGCGCAGCTTGAAGGTCGGTTCGTGCTCACAATTTTCTTTTTGCGATGCAATTAATTTGGCTGTTCGTGTTTGACGCTCATCCCCCGACACGCACCCGTCAGCTCAAGTGAGGTCATGAAGAAATCCAAATTTCTGTCAGTACAGTTACGATAGCTCAGTCGTTATGCGGGATGGACAGAGGGGGATGATAATGTTTATGTTGACAAACGCAATAAATTTACGTTAAAACATACAAAATACGATGAAATTGTCCCTACGCTTAATTAATAAAGCACCAAATCATTAAGACGTATGGCCGAGTGGAGGTACAGCTCCACGCATCTGTAATTTAGAAAGATACAATAGGAAAAGGTACCACGTTAATGTACATGCAATATCGATATATATGACACATATATAAACTTACCAAGTAATTCTTCTTGCTATGTTTAGGGACTGTGGAAGCAGTGCCTGAGTACAACCCGTAATTCCCTTTATTTCACATCTGTTAATGTTTATAGAGTGACGTCAGAGCCACAGCTCACTTTGTGACTTCCATCAAGTTGCATCTGATGATGATGGATTATTCGGCAACTGAGAATTAACGGCCTCAATGCAGATAGTTCATTGCAAGAGCGACATATGTCAAACATGTGTCTCATTATAACAGAGGACAAGCTACACGTAGCACCTGTTATATTATTAAATAAGTTAGGAAATGTAGGCACAACTTAATAAATATTACGTGTTCCCTCATTTTGTTTGGTTTTCTATATTTGGAAAATGGGACATACAGAAAAATTGTATTGGACATAAAAAGTAAGTAAAAAGTAAAGGTATCCCTGTAACAGGCCGTGGAGGCCCATAGGGTTGTGAGAGGTTGAGGTTCCCACATTTTCTAGACACTCGGCTCATAGATGGCGGCAAGGTTGTCAGCTTTACGCGCCGGCCGCTCTTTACTCCCAAGAATATTTTAAGAATATTCATGGTACTCATTTCTGTTAGAGGCTGAGTCGACCCCAGGGTCATAGTGCGGCTGGAAGGATTAGGTCAATTGAAAATCATCCAATGACCTCATCGGGACTTGAGCCCCCGACCTTCTGGCTTGTAGCATAGTGCCCCAGCCTCATAGGTCTGGCGCCAAGAGGAAATTACTGACGGTAAACCGCCAGTCGTGAAGTAACTCTGACTGACTTTACTCTGACTTACAAGGGAACGTGGTAGCGTAGTTGGTTGAGGCATCATGCTACAAGCCGGGAGGTCGCGGTTTTTGATTTCCGATGATATCACTGGATTTTTCAATTGACCTAATCCTTCCAGCCGCACTATGGCCCTGGTGCCGACTCAGCCTCTAACAGAAATGAGTACCAGGAATATTCTTGGAAGTAAATGTCGGCTGCGCGTAAGGCTGACAACCTCACCGCCATCTGTGAGGCGATTGTCTAGAAAATGTGGGAGCCTCGACGTCTCACAGTCCTATGGGCCTTCAAGGCCTGTTACAGGGATATCTTTACCTATAATATGGATATAAACTTCGTCTAATGATTATCTACAGGAAGGGATTTCGGAAACCTTCAGGAGTTTTCAGTCTATTGGATGTACAAGTCTGCAGACGTTAGTACAGCGACGCTGTTGTGTAGAAACCCGTGAGATGCAACGATAAACTGTATAGAACACAAAATGATCGTTGATTACTTTGAATATTATGTAGTGGTCAAACAAACTATTCTAACGTAACTAAGCACTACACAGAAATAATCTTGAAGTAACTGGGGGAGATCTCAACACGGCCGGAAATTGCGTACTTCGCTATCTACCGACACAAAGTAAACTGCGTTCTTTTGAGTCTATCATATTCACTTGGGGACGGGTTTTGAATTCTATTAATGATAACCGCCGGTCATAGTGGCAGCGCGGTTTAAGACATGAACTGTCTTCGCTCGGACGCTGAGATCGTGGGTTCGTATCCCACTCAAGGCATTAATGTCTGTGTGTGCGTTTATTCTATGTTTGTGTTGTCCTGTGTGTATGTAGCGGTCTTGCGACTGGCTGATCCCCCGCCCAAGGAGTCCTACCATCTGTGTAAAAAAAATTACGAAACTGAAGAAGAAGTCAGGGCCCAACAAAAGGATGTAGAGCCATTGATGAACGAATGAATGATAATAATTGGCAAGAGGAAGAGAAGTGCCTGGAGAAGAACAAGTCCCAATACTAGTTGAACGTCTCACATCTCACCTGAAATATGGTGGGACGAAATCAGAACCTCTAAGGTGTTTATAATAAGCAAGTAAGTGAAGACGAAAGTGATAATGCGTTGAGTCTGGGAGCCGAAGTCCGATATGTCACTGTAGCACTGAGCTGCTGATCTAGACTAACCCTGAGCCCTCTGTGGGGCCACTAGCAGGTAACCGACAAAACTGCCTGCCGCAGAATTTAATTTGGAAACTGTAAAGAAAGTTTAACTCGAACATAATTCATAACAGCATAACTAACGTGCGGTCTGAGCGTTATTGCAAATCATCGCTTCCTGGTTCGATTCCCGGAACGAATAATGACGCCAGCCACGAGTGACACGTGTGAAATCAATGATTAGTTGTAGATAGGTTTGGTAATACTGCTAATGTATGGGGCCAGGAACACTAGCGCTAGCTGTGGGCTTAATAGGAATTAAAGTTTCAGTAATGGTCACTAGAGGCCATAGAATTCAGTCGATAATATCAAAGTTCTTCATTCAGAACCAAAGATCATAATATTTATTTATTAAACTACACAAGTATTGTTTGGTTTGAGGCTCTCACAGCCTGTGCCTATGAAAACCGCGGTCTGCCGTGCAACTGAGGAAGAGCCCGAAGTTTCACAGGAATAATATTCAGTACTCAGGCAAGAAACCAACACGAAACACGTATAACATTTATTGCTTGGCTTACTCTTCGACGCTGAAAATTGGAGATGATGTTTTCCGAAACGTCGGTTGACTTTCAAACGACTACACGGCGTTATATCCCAGAAGATAGAACTCTCCAAAACCACCGCTGTGAGAACATCAAATCTGACACAGCATTTTTAGCTTACTTTCCTAAACTAGGCATATGAGATCTGCGTGCTGTCTGTGAATCACAAAATTGTCAATGCCTGAACCTATCTTTATGAAACTTGGTATGGGTATCATGAACTCAACGGCATATTTCATAATTACTCTCCCATCAGTATGTGTGTCTGTGTATGTATCCCACTATTGTTGCTACTAAACGGCTCAGTAAAAGACGTTATCGCTACAACGAATACACACGTAACAATAGAAGAATTGTAGGAAGCTTCGTTTACTCTGTGGTCAGTGTCGTACTAAGGAGAGCAGGCGAATAATTCTTCCAACAGTTTCTTGTTGTTATCAAAATTAAGAACGGTGTCATATCACGATATATGGTTCGCTTCTGTACTTATGTTTTAGAATTTTACCCCCCGGTTAACACGCGCAGAAATGTTGAAAGGGGAACTTGAAAATGGAATGCATAAGTGGAATATGTTCTCTTTCTTTTTCCTTTTTTGGAAGAAGGAACTGGAATTAAGAAGCTGTGCATGTGTCGGTCTGTCCGTCTATCCACCCGCCGCACAGACAACTTCAGTACGACGTAGACAAGTACCAAACCGTGTCTTCCCATGTCTAAAAGTATCTGAGAATATTTCCCTGGATTTGGAATTGAAATTCCGAATAGCTGAATTTCCTCACGTCTTATTTTTTGTGAATGGAAATGTCGTGACGTAAATTGAATGCGTCAAAGCCACATGACACAAACGGAGGAATGAAACCCGGTCTTCCAGTTCCACGTGCCGAAGTAAGCAGCTTGAAGCCTCTGTATTTCCAGGACGAAAGAAATATCATCAAACCCTCAACCGTCTTCCGAAATGGGGTGTGGAAACGTAAGGGGGGGGGGTGCAGCAACGAGTACGGTTATATCGGCATTTCTTTCTGTGGCTATTAGGACTTCATTTTAGACGCGTCGGAGCTTAAACCTAGGAACAACTTCCTCCTTATTAGCAGCACAGTCACTAGGCTGGATTACCGGTAATTTGGTGTTCGATTCCAGGCAGATGCATAGATTTTTCTCTGCTCCACAGGGCCCAGATGGATTCTCACGCCTACCCAGTATTCTATTCAATAGATACTGGAGGTTTTCCTAAGGGATAAGGTCGCCGCAACGTTAAGCTAACCATTCATTTCTTTCTAGTGCATGCAGCTATACGTCTTCATGTCGTGGTGTTTAATTAAGCACAGAGATGTGTTTGTCTGTTCTTTAGGAACACTTAGCCCTCCACAACCCTTCATCATCCAGAACAGGCATGTCAAACTCAACTTGTACAGAGGGCCACCTCAGCCCTATAAATAATACTCCAGGGTCGCACATCAAAATAGAAATATACATTAGATTTTGATACAAGGAAATTTAATTCTATTTATTATTTAACAATAATTTCAATATAATTACCTAAAGTCACATATCTTACAGTTTTAAAAAGCAAGAGAATGCTATTTTTGACAAGTATCAAACAGCTTTTCAATATGTAAAAAGAGAGATTACACAAGAAATTATGTTAGAAATAGCAAAACATTGAATTTCCTGCAGCCTGCTAATTTATGTCTGTGTGAGTCTTCTTGTCTTCTGGTCTGTTAGAAAATTGTCTTTACAAAAAATATTTCTACTAAAATTTTAATATTGATTTTAATATCAATTAGCTCTAAAAGTTGAGGGGCCGCACTTTGTGGCTATGGGGCCGCATGTTTGACACGGCTGATCCGGTGGAATGGACACGCTTCCTTCTACGTGCCCACATTTTACGGTTTACTGCCGTTGTATTCAGCCCTTCAGACGAAAATTCAGGCAACTCTAAGTCCAGTTCTTCACGTGTCTTCAGACATGCATTCAACCTATCCAAACCGACATCAACAGCTGATTCAGCATCACTTACTCAATCACTTTTCCAGTGATTGAGGTTCTCTTTCTCTAATGTATCACAAAAAAAATGGTGTCTCCCACCCTCTCACCTGAGAACGGAAACAGATCCGGTTTCCGAAACGTTCTTCAGAATACCGGACAATTGAAGAAGTCTAAAATCTCACGTTTGACTGTCGGCTGTTTTCTTTGCTGTGTTAATTTGTTTTGTGCTATAAGCGTGCGAACATATCGAATTTCAGAGTTGCGAAAGTTTTCAGCCCTGCGTTTTGTTTCGTCTCCCCCAACGCGTACTCCATCACAATAGAATTCACTTCATACATTCGAATATTTTTTTTCTGTCCACTGACTAATTAAGTTTCGCTAATCAATCATCGTTAGCATACGCTTTTGTCCCGTCAGAGCTGATATCTTTGTACGAGTATTGTATAGCTCCGGCGAGGTCTTCCCTTGCGCCCACACGCCGCCTGCATATGATGACGTCACGGAAACACGATTAAAGTGTGCGAATCGATGAGACTATTCGCAGATAATGGCTGTCGGATTATTTATCTAAACAACTGACTAATCAACTAAACTGCTAGCTTTTTTTTATTGCTAGTGGGGTGGGACTAAGTCCCTTGTACTGCGGCCACTTCTGGCCTATTGTACCAGTCCCAGATGATAGGTGAGGGTGATTGTGGAGCAATTGGTGGAATGAAGATTGGCAGGGGAATCCGAAGTACTCGGAGAAAACCTGCCCCAGCGCCACTTTGTCCACCACAAATCCCACTTGACCAGACCCGGGGATCGAACCCGGATCGCCGCGGTGGGAAGCCACCGACTAACCGCTTGAGCTATGGCGCGGCCCTCAAGCTGCTAGCTTAATAACCTATTAACTAACTAACCAACCAACTCATTCATGACGTCTCATATCTCAGGCAGGTTAGTCGCCGGCTTCTCATCATGACGGCCCAGGTTTAGTTCCAGATATGTCTATGTAGGATTTATGGCTGACAAACTGACATTGCGGAAGTTTTGCTGTGAGTACTTCTCGTTTGACCTACCAATTTCTATCCCACCAAATGCCCCATTTCTGCCCTATATCATATGCTGCTGGTACAATGGCCCATTTAGGAGCCTACATACCAACTGATTCAGTCTGACCTTGGGCTTGGTATAAAAATGCAGTGATAGTTTCACATGCTTTCTCGTGCACTTGTTTGGGCCGCTAGAAGGCCTACAGTTATTGTCTTGGACATACGAGGAAGAGTCAGTAAATAGGTCACAAATGGACGTATAACAGCTGTAATGGACGTAATTGGTTTTGTATGTGTATCACTAGGTAGCAGCACCGCCCAGCTGCATGACAGTCTACGTAACAGACATGCATGCACATGTTCAGGAGCTGGTTTTAGCAGTCAAAATGGCGACAGTGCTTGAGGAATATAATACCGAAAACAGCGTTCTGTTGTGCGTTCTTTGTGGGCTAAAGGCCTCAATGCAAAGCATATTCATGAAGAAAGGTTTCCTATTTACGGTGGGAAGTGTTTGTCGCATAATGGGGTTCACAACTGGGCCAAGAATTTCTCTCAAGGACGTTCGAAAGTCGCAGATAATGCCCAAAGAGGTGAGGAAATGGCTGAGACAATAATCAAAAGACTTCTATGCTGCTTTCTGTGCTGCACTGGCAAAACGATGGGACAAGTGTAGCGATGTTAGTGGAGGATATGTTGAGAAATAAATATTTTTTTCTAGGTCCGAATATCACACATTTTATGTTTTATTTCCGTTTGTGACTTATTTTCTCTCTCCCTCACACAGCCTCTGCAGTTTTATTTAAAGAAACTACATAACTATAATACCAGAATCCTAGATTTCCTAACTTCCCTGTTTTCCTTTATATGATTTTCACAACTTATTCTTCTTCCGCTTCCACAAGCCCACATGTTCACTGCGATGCAGCAGAGACTGTACATGTCCCCAGATACGTCACTGGACCCTTCTCTTCTTTCATCTCTCTCTTTAAGCGTTGCTCCTGAATTCCCTCTGGAGAGTCCCAGGAAGTAGCCGGAAGCGATGTCCTTTAGGGACTTCGCTCCAGCCCATCCTGCACGCCCGGAAATTGGGACCCTCAGAAGAATTCGTTCAGCCAGAAAAAAGATGAACGAGTTCAACCTTGAAATCATAGTTACGGTCATCATCATCGTCATCCACATGGACCACAATATGTGACACCCACTTTGCTGTGTCATTTAATTGACGGAAGAAACTGCGCGTAATAGACACATGACTTGTATGGTCAGTTACTGGAAAGGTTAGACCTCGGCGGCTCCTTGCGAAGTCTGTGTGCAATGTGTGTCACAATTATAACTTTCGATAAAGTTGTCTTATACTGGAATGCCTTCCAGGAACCGAGATATCTCAGTCGGTATAGCTACAGCTTATGGCTTGGAAGGCTCAGGTTCGATTCCCGGTAGGCAAAGATTTTCTCTTTGTTTATTAGGGTCCACACCTGCTGTGGGGTTCACCTAGCCTCTTATCCAATGGGCACTGGAGGGGGTAAAGCGGCCCAGGCGTCAAGCTGACCACTCACTTCCAACCACTGCCAAGGTCCAGAAACTCGAAGCAGGAAGTATTCGTGTCGTAGTGCTTAATTAATTAAGCGCAAAGATATATTTACCTCTATCTTACCCCCCTCCAGCAATATAGATGGCTCCAAAAGTCGGGAGCTATTCATGTCACATGGTAGATCACACCTTGAGCAGGCAACCTTACGGAAGAAAATTCCCTCTGTTCAATATGAATTCTAGTACTGTGATTTGGTTTTCATATGGGGTTGTATGGAATGGACTTATCTGGCTTAGGACAGGGACAAATGGAAGATCTTGTGAACATGGTAATGAACCTTCGAGTTCCATTAAATGCTGGGATAAAGAGTAGCTGAGCAACCGGCGGCTTATCAAGAACTCAGCTGCATGGGATTAGTTATTCCGTATGCTGGAAACAGAATCTAGTGACTTCGTAATGATGATGATATGCCGATCTATGCCGCTAGCCTATGATGACGCAATCCAAAACAAATATTTTAGACACGGTATAAGAGAATATTACAAAAGGACTCAACGACATTTCAGAGATCTCAAAGAAAACACTGCATTTCCTTAACAAAGTTCAGCGAGTTAATAGAGCTTAGTGAAATAAAAAAAACTCAGCACTTACTTCACAGAAAACACTGCATTTCTTTAACAAAGTTCAGCGAGTTAATAGAGCTTAGTGAAATAAAAAAAACTCAGCACTTACTTCACAGAAAACACTGCATTTCCTTGACAAAAATCAACGAGTTAATACAGTTTAGTGAAATAAAGATCTCAGCTCTTATCTCACAGAAAACACTGCATTTCTTTAACAAAGTTCAGCGAGTTAATAGAGCTTAGTGAAATAAAAAAAACTCAGCACTTACTTCACAGAAAACACTGCATTTCCTTGACAAAAATCAACGAGTTAATACAGTTTAGTGAAATAAAGATCTCAGCTCTTATCTCACAGAAAACACTGCATTTCTTTAACAAAGTTCAGCGAGTTAATAGAGTTTAGTGAAATAAAAAACTCAGCTCTTACTTCACAGAAAATACTGCATATCCTTGACAAAAATCAACGAGTTAATAGAGTTTAGTGAAATAAAAAACTCAGCTCTTACCTCACAGAAAACACTGCATTTCCTTAACAAAGTTCAGCTAATTAGTAGAGTTTAGTGAAAAAAAATACTCAGCTCTTACCGCACAGAAAACACTATATTTCCTTAACAAAATTCAACGAGTTAATACAGTTTAGTGAAATGATCGCTGTTTATTTTGAGGATGACACGAAACACATACATGCTGTGGTTAAAATGCAGATTCTATGAATGTTAAAGAGGGTGGTATATATAATTACCGCTGAACTTTGAAGGTTTAACAACGCACTGTGCCGCGGCTTGTTTGCTGTACGGGTCCGCCAGGGAGAGTCACCGCACGGCATCAGCATATATAGGCTGGGTTTGTCACTGCGCACACGGGGACGCTTTGATCTCTCAAAAAGGCGGACAAACATGAGAAATGAAGGATGGGGTGGAGGAAGAGGGACAGGGTTCTCAGACCAATTGAGGGCTCATACATTTTTATATTGTATAATCATTCCTTGCTGGTATCGGCGATAAATTCCAATCTTGCTTGAATTTTTTTCTGGAATGTTTTCAGTCTGAACCAGTTCAACCGGCCTGTTGACTCCTCCAGCATCAAGAACAGGTTAACCTAGCGGTAATGGCCTAGAAATATTTTCGAGAGATGTTCGGTTACAATTTTAGCCCGGGAAACTGAGTATCCCCTTTGAGTTATTTTGTTGTCTTCTTCAGATGCTCGATCTACATCAAATTCCTTCCAATTTATCAATCATCCTATCATCGGACACCATGTAGTGTCGACATTCAAAGCGTCATTAGATGACATCTACGAAACTGCGGCCCGGGTTCGATCCCGGGTCTGGTTAAGTGGGATTTGTGGTGGACAAAGTGGCTCTAGGGCGGGTTTTCTCCGAGTACTTTGGTTTTCCCTGCCAATGTTCATTCCACCAAATTCTCCATCATTATAATCACCCGGGGCAGGCTACAATAGGCCAATCAGTGCCGCCGTGCCGAGTGAACCCAGTTAGACTCCACCCTCAACTAATCGAAAAAAACTACAAAACTGGAAGAATTGAATGAAGAAAGCTCCACTCTCTTTTACTCCACAGAGTTCCGACTAACTTAAATTTGTTCCTGCCCCTAATTACGCATCATACCATGAAGAAATAAGGAGAAGTGGAGGTATTGGTCCATATATTCTTACCGAGTAAGAAACCTCAAGCTGCATAGCCCTTGGTTTGTATTTCGGAGGTGCCCAGGCATCGACTGTCCTGTCTGAGGTTTCTGCTTATATTTCTCGGTCCATCCAGACAAATGCCAAGGCAAATCTGAAATCAGTCCACAGCCGCGTCGTGGAACGTGCTCTACAATTCATTATTCACTATTATTCACTCGTTCCACACTATAAGGCACGAGGTCTTTATAATTCTGTTAAAATGAACAAGTAATATATGTTGTCAGATTCACGCCACGGCCACATTAATCCCAAGGACAGAAATCCTGGTACCCATTGGACAGAAGTACCAGAGGAACAGGTGCAAAGTTCTTTAGGGAAATTATCGCTATTTATTGTGGTAAGCAAATGGAATACTTGGATACTCCGTGTCGCCAAATGCAGAGTTTCTTAATGTTAAATCAGATGGTAAAAACAGGGTAAAGTTATCCCTATAACAGGCCGAGGAGACCCGTAGGTTTGTGAGACGTCGAGGCTCCGACATTTTCCAGACAATCGGCTCACAGTCGGTGGTGAGGCAGTGAGCCTCACGCGCCCACCGGCCTTTACCTCGAGGAATGTTTATATTCCGTCTGCTATAGGAACGGGGGCGCCTAATCGTCAGGTAGTGGCGGAGACCTGTACGTCACCATTACAAAGTTGTTACATTCTACTTTCAACACACGTTCGTTATTCATACGCCGATGGGAAATTCACTTATGTGGGACATTCCTGTCTACATACAAAGCATAGCGTACCCTTGTTCGTGCAGTGTATATACAGGGTGATTCTAAATTAACGTCGGGGTTTCCATAGCCTATAATATTCAAATCGGAAGAAATAGAAAATAACTATATATGGAATATAAAAATGTAACTCAAACAGTTTTATTTGGCAACGCTGTACTTGCTGTATTGATGTCGGGGAGAAAATCATCATCATCGGTAATCTGTCAGACGACAGGTCCACAGTCTCTTCCAAAAGAGTTCCTCCACTTAATGCGATCTAGAGCTTTCTCCTTCAAATGACAGTATCCTCTTCTGTCCCCAAGGTCATCCAGCATCTTCTTACGTCTTCTTCCTCGTCTTCTGGTCACTTCTATCCGCCCCTCTATCTTTCCTTCAATAACTTCTTTTAGAAGGCAGTTTCTGCGTAAAACATGACCAATCCAATTAGCCTTCCGTTTTCTTATTTCGTGTAGGATATTCCTCTGTCATAATTCAAAATGGCGACTGCTCAGGAGAAAGCAATGTGCTTACTTTGGGTTTTCGAAACAAAGTCCGTTATGAAAATGCGACGTCGTTACAGAATTCAACATGGAAAGATCCACCTTCAGATAATGCTATCCGATGTTGGCTAGAGCAAACTGCTGCGGTGGAAACAGCTACACCGCAAATGCTGCACATATTCCGTGCTAAGAAAGGCGCGCATGTTGAAATTGTTTAACATTCTGCATTATTGAGTCTACAAATAATAACTTTACATTTTTATATTCTGTAAGCAGTTTTATTTTCTTGTTTCCGGTTTGAAAGTTATAGGCCACGGAATCCCAGACAATAATATAGAATCACCCTTTATTTGATCTTGAAAATTTAACTTACCCTTGGAGCTGAGCCCTTCTTGAGGAGCCGCCAATTCTGCAGCCACTCAAGAATTTCCCAGCATTTTATAGAACCCGAAGGTTCATTACCGTGTTCACAAGATCCCTCCACTGGTCCATATCCTGAGCCAGAGCAATCCAATTCATACCATCCCATCCCATCTTTCGAAGATCCATTTAATATTGTTCACCCACATGCGCCTTGATCTTCCCAGTGGTCTCTTTCCTTCTGGCTTTCCCACCAATATCCTATATGCATTCCTCGTCTCCTCCATTCGTCTGAACTTTTTCGTAACAACCTTATTTTTTACGGTGAGGATTTGTTAGCTCCACGCCCAACCCTCAATCTGGAGGACCATCCCTTGTCGGCTGTCCATGACTGCTTATTCAATATATTCTCAGCTTCCCTCCATACCTGGAGGCCGTCTCCTACACCCGCAACCTGAGGATGCGCCGTGCCGTGGTGACAAGCGACCCACCTAACCTGAACTTACAGTTTCTCCTATCCATTAACAAGATGCGTGGTCAGTAAACTGCTGAAGAATACATCGTCTTCACCCAGAAGCGGATATCCATACTGCAAAACAGGCATATAGAACAAGTGATGTTAAATTCTAATAGAAAGTTTCAGAAAGTTTTCCAGACCGCGCACTTTGAAACCCTTTGAGGATACCGCCCCCAACCCCCACCTGTAACCCCTGCAGATCAAGTAATCCATCCACGTCTTGTGTACACACCGCTGCAGGGGGTTGATAGCCCCTAAATAATGCATCACCACCCCTCGATATACCAACCGACATCGGATGTCAATTAGTCTGGGGAGGGCGGTGCGCAACTGAGTGACCGCGAGGAGCTCGGACCTGGAGCCTACTAACCTGGTTACGTCTGTTTACACAGCTCCATTCTGACGGCGAAGCTGACCACACTTAATGGTAACTACGGGTTAACCGCAAGGCGGGTTGTTGTAGCATAGCGCTCTACACTCGCAATCGGGTCGTTTCGGCTCGACCCTCGGTCGGGGTACCTCTGTCTCTCCATCAGTACTGTGGACCCAGGAGAAACATCCACTGTTAGGCAACCGCTGAGTAGCATGCAACAATGGAGTAACTGATGAAAGCGGTATTTTCTGTGTGGTCCGTTCCTAGGCAATGTAACGAGGACCAGCTGTCATTACGAGGCAGTTTTGACACTGCAAATAGAAGATTAGGAGATTACTGTGAAATGACCGTCATCCTGCGAGGAAGTGGAAATTGGAGTATACGAACGTTTATTGTTGGAAGCCGCTACCAAGCGGCGCAGTGAAGATAGTGACTGGGAACTCTTTGTATGACAGTGATTTGTAGAGTGTAGTCATGTGTTGTTTAGCGGTTCAATAAATCCGATTACCAATCAAACCCCCATGTATGGTCACTTGATCACGCGAAAATATAATGGGACATAAAATCCATTATATGACACCCGTTTTTTCCGTATTCTTTACAATTCATCATTCAAATACCATCCTTATATTTCGAGGCTATAGAATTCAGCTCCTGTCGTAAAATAACCCGCAGAGAAAACTATAACGCGACTGATGAAACTGAAGACAGCTCAACTTGCCACTTGGTTTGTTGTTTCCTGTGAGGTACGAACTGAGTTCTTATATACTCGTATTATTTACAGGAACTCAGTCACTAAAGAGTGGAGAGGGAACCTGAGTGGAGGCGGGTTCGAATACCTCCACCGTGACCCTGCGAGTCGTAGGAGGCGACAAGAAGGGAAGTCTGAAATCTGAGACAGTAAAATATGGTCGTGAGTCCCAAGGGACTCGGACCCGAGAAAGACTGCGCTGACAGGGCCAGCAGCATATACAAGAGACAAACCCGTCCTCTCGTCAGAGAGGACATAACAAGACCGTAACTGTCAAAGACTAATAAATATCTGGTCATGAGCCCCAGATGGGGCTCGACACCAAGACTTACTGACTGACCGTCAGTCGCAATGTAATTTTGACTTTGACAGTCATTATTTTTTTAATTCGCCTAATGGGGGGTCCAGCTGGGTCCACTCGGCACGTGGGCCACTGACTGCCCTATTGTACTTGCCCCAGGTGATTATGATGATGGAGAATTTTTGGTGGAATGAAGATTGACAGGGGAAACCGAAGTACGCGGAGAAAACCCGCCCAAGCGCCACTTTGTCCACCACAAATCCCACTTGACCAGACCCGGGCTCGAACCCGGGCCGCCGTGGTGGGAAGCCGGCGACTAAGCGGTTGAGCTATGGCGCGGCCTTGACAGTCACTAAATTACTAAAAGCATTCAAAAACATCTCGTAGGACGTACCGAGCACATCCGTGTACGACTATGGCCCCAAATTTTCATTACTTTTTTATACTTGTACTTCAAAATATATGCGTTCGAGATTCAAACTGGCTACCTCCAGAATAAAAGCCCGAAGAGATTCCGCTTAAGGCAACTTGTTCGTTAAGCCGTGTTCGTAGAACAGGACTGTAAGTGTGTGGGTGTGTCGCTCCGCCTCTCCTAAAATCCTGATTTCTCTTCATCTTTAAACAGCCGACGGTTCGTCCAGGGCCCGGGGCCATGGAAATCCCTGGCTCAATTCAATCTCGCACAGCTCGAAGTGCTTCCTTTTTAATGACAGTGCGCCTGAGAGACAGGCTACACGGTAAGATACGGAGTCGGTCAAGTTGCCTACAATAAGGGTCAGTAGGAAGAGCGAGACAAGACCGCCTGATCGTCATGAAATTGCAGCTAAAAGTATCTAGGTTATTTAATGTGAGATGGTAGGAAGCCTAGTTTATAATAAATTGGAAGACATCGGGAAGAACGCGACCGTCATGATATCTGAGGTAATAACCCAAAATTTGCCAGGAGAAACAGAAAAATTACGAAAATCCTCAGTGAGGATTGTGGGCAGAGGCTTCAGCATGGACCGCAGGACTGCGAAATTTGGTCTACATTTTTCAGAACGCGTCCAAGGCTACGTTTGAGGGAGGGTGGTAAATGTTTATATAAAACAGATAAAGGTTCATAAACACTTCTTCTAATATATGTGTTTTGTACAAGTGAGATGTATCATCGTCATTTCACAATTACATCTAAGAATTACAATAAATTACTGAGCATTAACATATTTCATGAATGTAAGCTATGTAAAGGTAAAGCTATCCCTGTAACGGGCCGTGAATGCCCATAGGGTGTGAGACGTCGAGGCACCCACATTTTCTAGACAATCAATTCACAGATGGCGGTGAGGTTTTTAGCCTTACGCGCCGACCGCCCTTTACCCCCAGGAAGACTCCTGGTACTCATTTCTGTTAGAGGCTGAGTCGACACCAGGGCCATAGTGCAGTTGGAAAAATTAGGCCAAGTGAAAAAATCCTCCTCGTTATGACTCGAACCGCGACCTTCAGGCTTGTAGCATAGTGGGAATCCAAAAACACATGCAGAGGACTATGTGTATAGAGAATGCGGCAAGAATTATCAAAACACGCACGTATTTAAAGGCTGGCAACAGAATGAGCTATTTGCTTAAATTTGACAAAGATTTTCAATCGGCCACTGATTTTAATCTTCGAAGATAAATTTCTCGCTAAGAAACCCAAAGTGTACTCTCCCGTATAATATATTTCTTAGCTATCAAGCATGTCAGCTAAGAGGTACACACTAAAAATATTGTATTTAAGTTGCGGGTGTTGGTATTATTTGCGGAGAGGAGCAGAAGCTGAGAGTAGCTAACCTCAGGGGTGGAGATACGTGTTTCTCACTTGACATTGCAGCCTCGACCTCTGACGAATATAATTACCTCAAGCAGAGTTCATCGAATATGCTTTTAAGCTGTGTTTCCAGAATTATTCAAGATCACAGCGTGCATATTCAGTGAAACCGCGATTTCAAAGTGCCCCCCAAGAGCTGTGATGTGTAGGGGTGAATCGAATGAAAGGATACACATAGCAACCGTAGCTAGAGATAGGAAACGTCTAATTATATTATACTCCATACGTGGAGTATGAGGTTGCGTCATCCCCTGCTAGTGATGTAGATAATTATGTAAACATTACGAATTTTCTACATTTTATTTTCAACATGTTTCCAGTATTCGTACTCTGGTGGAAAACTGAGTTATATTTATTAGGGACTTTTCTTCCGTAAGGTTGGCTACACAAGGTATGACGTACTATGGTTCGTAGAGTGGATGGACACTGTCACTCATACCTCTCAGATCAACCATTACGAAAGGTGTTCGAACATTTTATCGATGAAGAACAGCCTGCATAGCTGATAAGCAAGCAATCCAATCACAAAAGTGTGCACCAAATAATGTACAATAATGACCCCAGGCTGTCGAGGCTCCCACATTTTCTAGGCAATTGGCTCACAGATGACAGTGAGGTTGTCAGACTTACTCGCCGGCCGCCATTTACCCCCCAGGAAGATTCCTGGTACTCATTTCTGTCAGAGGCCAAGTCGACGCCAGGGTCATAGTGCAGCTGGAAGAATTGGATCAGCTGAAAAATCCAATGAATTCATCGGGAATCGAACCCGCAACCTTCCGGCCTGTAGCACAGTGCCTCAGGCACCTATACTCTACCGTATCCTCCAGTTTCCCCCGTACTTTTCATTTCATACATCTTCAGCTCAGTTACCCTGCTCAGCACTGATTGGTCAGGCTACTTAACGACAGACGTAACATCACGGCAAATGTATCGAACCTCTTGGTGGGAGGTGTTAGGTTCGAGTCTTGGTTGGAACATCATCTATCCTGACTGAGGCTTCTACTGGGTTTATTCAGTTCATCCATGTGATACCCCCTCCTTTCCAATTCACTATTCACTAATCGTCCTTCGTCTGACGATATCTAACGCAGGCACTGGCAGCCCCGTGACACAACCCACAACCCTTAAGAACACTAAGAGCAAGGAGCTGACAATTCACAGCCTACGGTACATCTATCAAACGTCTTAAGGGGGGTGGGTCCGACATTAATCAGCCGCGGGGGTGCATGTGGGTGTACCGATGGGGTCGTTGTAATTATCAGCCTGCGGAACTTGGGAAAAAGGGACGCAAAATTAACTGTTATTGCCAGGTCTCAAACCCTCCCACTCCCACCCCCAGACTTAAGGGCGACTGCTCCGCGTTAGAGAGGGATAGAAGATAAATGGATGAAGCACAAGAGAAAGGAATAAAATGGAGAGAGGGGGCGGAACTACAATGACTGAAGGATGGATGCTGAAAGTTTAGTTGCTTTTGTAATGCAGAATCACACGTGAACGTAACGTTATGGTATTCTGCACTCAAACTGAAGAATCAAAGAAGGAAGAAATTTCGCCTCTTTCAGAGTCGCATTTTTCGTATCTGAAAAAATATGCCTTTACTTTTAAAGAGGAGGATAAGATGAGCAGGGAATGTAGCAAGAATGGGAGCGAAGATGAATGCGTATGGAATATTTGTGGGGAAGTCAGACGGAAAGAGACCACTAAGTATACCAAGACGTAGGTGGATGGATAATATTAAAATGGATTTTAGATAAGATGGAATGGTATGGACTGGATTGGTCTGGCTCAGGATAGGGACCGGTGGAGGGCTCTTGTGAACATGGTAATGAACATTCGGGTTCCATAAAATTTTGGAAAGTTCTTGAGTAGCTGTATAACTGTCAGCTTCTCAAGAAGGACTCAGCTTCATGAAGTTAGTTAGTTATTATCGTATGGGGTGTGATACCGTTTATTCCGTCAAACGCTCAAGGACGTTTCGGAGAAATATATTGCTCCCATGTTCAGAGCCAAATAATTAGTCAAGGAAGAAACCAAAAAGAAGTTTAGCTTACTATTCCACACTGAAGATGGAGACAGCATTTTCCTCTGAAATTTCGTTGAGTTTTTACCAGACTATACGGCACTATACCGCAGGCGGTATCACTCTTAAGAGAAGCAATATGTATATATAGTTCCTGTAAGAAAGAGACTTAGTTGTGAAATACTGGGATTTGGACGGTTTCCGTCCATAGGGGTTTAAATTCCAGTTAATTTTATTTCATATTGTAACATGATAAGTGATTTGATACGGAGTTCTGATTTGTGACCGGACTTACTGACTTACATCTAGGAACTACAACACCTCTGTCAGTCTATGCTTGGCACAGCAGATCGTGCCCCAACTCATGTAGCTCGGAATACAACGGCTGCCTAGTCACTCGAGCATATTTCCTGCGTCACTCTTCGCCTTTTCCCATGTGACAAGCCTGCATTTTCTTGTTTTTGTGTGACCCCTACTTGCTGCCTTCACACTTTCAAGTCAAACTCGAAGTTATGATACGACCGACGGTCAGTCGGCCAGCCTATCTTGGTGTCAAGCTCCCATCTGGGGCCCAAGACTACGTTTTTTTTTTTTTTTGCTCTTAGATATTTTCGGGTTTGTTGATGCGAGGCACTTTCTCTGGCGAGAGGAAGGGTATGTCGATGCTGCTGGACTTCGCCAGCACAGTTATTCTCGGGTCCGAGTCCTGCGGGACTCATTTCTATATTTTAATGTCTCAATTTTGAGACCCCCCCCTTAACCTGGATGGCCAGGTGCTCTTATTTATATACCGCAGGAACATGGTGGTCCGGTTGTAACCCCAGCACTGGGTACCCAATTCATTGCTTCCTACGACTTGCAGGGCTTGCCTATATCATTTTGTTGGAAGTGCTTCTTTAGATGAGCTTGATGAATAGTTCATTTTTCTGCACACTGGGTGAATTGAGTGGACTGTAGGTACGTGGAGTCCCCTAGTGAATGTTCAAGCATTCACGTATTAAACCACTTCATACTCATTAATCCACCCGGTTTACACAAGACTTCAGTTCATAATTATATTAATTATATCACTTAATCACATCTAAATATGTTGGACTTTATTTGCAAGGGTATTAGCCACAATATTCCCTGAAAATAGAAAGCAAAACAGGGATGCTTAGTAGATAACAGCAATTATATAGTTAATAGTTAATAACAGACACACACAGACTAAACTACGTGTGCCAAATTAGCGTAACCATGGCAACATGAAAGCGATGGCATGAACTCGGACTATAATCCAAGTGGCTCTGAACAGCCCGCCTCAAATTATCGCGTAAAGGGACAATGTTCGAGGAAAGCAAACGGTAACAACAGGGTGCGTAAAAAGTGAGTGTCGTAATGAGCTATTTAGTCATTTATTTATTTATGATTTATTTAATGACGTCAATAACTGTAAGGATGAATAGTGGATGATTTGGAAAGAATTTGGAATGAAGTGGTCGTGGACTATTCGAGATATTATGCGCGTATATGCTTGGAGGGTCTGAGGAAAAATTAGAAGTATAGGATAGCGAGTTTCGATATGTGCGATTAGGGTATAAAAGTAGCGAGTGTTACCTCTAAGCCAAACCGCTCAGTATGAAATTAGTTAAGGGCCAGATTGGATTCAATTCTTCTGAAGAGGCCTGCTTTCAGCCAATATATTACAGTCATTGTAAGTCATGTTGTCATGGAAACGTATATAGCCATCATGGAAATATATATATAGAAGTAATTTAACATGTTGGCATGTACTGTCTTCGCTCGCTTGGAAACCGGGATCGTGGGTTCGAATCCCACTCAGGGCATGGATGTTTAGTTCGTGTGTGTGCGTTTTTTTTGTGTTTGTGTACAGGTAGAGGCCTTGCGACGAGCTGATCACCCCCCCTCCAAGGAGTCCTACCGGAAGCGTAAGATCTATAAAACCCGAAGTGAACGGAGAAGTTCATGGAGGTAGGCCTAGGCCCACTGGGGCTGTAGTGCCAAGGGGGAAAAAAAATTAACATGTTTATATCGGACACCATAAATCATATAATAGAAGTGAAAACGGACACACAATGTGTTTTGCGATAGTTTTTAATTATAACACCAGAAGGCAGGAGCAACAACGCATAAAAATGCTGAACTGAATATACACCTCACAGCTGGGGGGTAGGTGGGGAGGGGGGCATTGTGACCGGTCACTGATTTCTCACGCCCTCGAAACAATTGACATATCCCAGTCCGTATTAGCGCTTCAGAAATCGTCATATCAGGAATATAAAAGTAATATCCTGCGTTCGCGCGTCACGATAGCTCAGTCGGTTTACAGTCTGCGGTTTATTTTACTACGCTCGCAATGTCTACACTGTTATGAGTCGAGAGGCAAGATGATTGGTTTATATTGAACTGGAAAGGACCTGGGAACAATTGGTAGTAGCCAATAGGGGTGCTGTGATGGCATCTCCATGCAGGGACTGAGAGAAATCAGTAAAAGCCTCAGAATAGCCGGTGTCCTGAGCGAGATTCGAACCTGCCACCTCCCGAAATCAGTCCAGAGGATGATAACTGCTGGAAAATGCTCGATGTCTCTGTCGAAAAAGTTCTCGGATACTGATCTGACGTCTGCAATTGACATGGAAAATTTGAGTAATTTTTTCCAGTACCCTGTGTCATACAAACGAAAAATGTGGACTCGTTACACGAGGATGGGTCTTAAGGGGGCACTAAGTAGACCTTTAAGATCGGAATAAATTTCATATCTTTCGTCAAAAAATATTCAGTTACCCTTAAAATTTATTAATTATAATATTTTTATTATTTTCTTATTTAGGCTGCGCCATAGCTCAAGCGGTTAGTCCTTGGATTCCCACCGCGGCGGCCTGGGTTCGATCCCGGTTATGGTCAAGTGGGATTTATGGTGGACAAAGTAGCGCTGGGGCAGGTTTTCTCCGAGTACTTCGGTTTCCCCTGTCAATCTTCATTCCACCAATTGCTCCACAATCACCCTCACCTATCATCTGGGGCTGGTACAATAGACCAGAAGTGGCTGCAGTACAAGGGACTTAGTCCCACCCCACTAGCACCCAATCCACTGCAACGAGTGACCATATAATTAGTAAAGAACAACCTCATTGTTACTGCCCCGCTGTCTGCTTCTTCGGATCGAGGAAAAGCACAAGAAATCATCAGTAACGTTACCTGGTTTCCGATCCGAGATTCGAATCTAGTGCATCCAGAAGAAGCGCTACCCACCGTCTACCGCGACATTCTGTACGGGGGAATTAAACCAACTCAAAAAGGGCAGCTTTGGAGAGGGATAAATGTCCGTTATTCTCTCTCCGTTTTAAAATGTAATATTTGTACCGATTTTCAGAATTTTATTTTGAAAACAGAATTACTTCTATGACTGCAGTTCCAAAATTTCCCAACAGATGTAGTTGATAATGTGTAGGAACTGTGCTACCGTCAACACAACAGATATTTCAGTATTTACGTTTATATCTGTATTTACTGCGACATGCTTCGCTCATACATGACCATCATCAGGCAGGAATACGTAAAATTATTGAAATACTGATCTTACTTACTCCTTCTGAAGAAACCGCAAATTCTGCAGCTACTCAAGAATTTCCCAGCATTTTATGGAGCCCGAAGGTTCATTACCGTGTTCACAAGAGCCCTCCACTAGTCCATATCCTGAGCCAGATCAATCCAATCCATACCATTCCATCATACCTCTCTAAGATCCATTTTGATATTTTCCACCCAACTACGCCTTGGTCTTCCCAGTGGTCTCTTTCCTTCTGGCCTTCCCACCAATATCCTATACGCATTTCTCGTCTCACCTATTCGTG
This sequence comes from Cryptotermes secundus, assembly GCF_002891405.2. Lineage (NCBI taxonomy): Eukaryota > Metazoa > Arthropoda > Insecta > Blattodea > Kalotermitidae > Cryptotermes > Cryptotermes secundus. The sequence continues at coordinate 900,814 of NW_019718639.1, forward strand.
CTACATGCCTTGCCCATCTCACCCTCCTTGACTTGGATCATATTGAAATATCGATACGGCTACTTAGCGGTGCAAAGCGTCGTATTAAATATTAACATAACAACTTTGCCTCAGATTGGAGTATAGTGAAAATAGCAAATACATGATTAAGAATAAAGAATAAAAGATAGAATAAAGGTGTACTATATGTAAATTGTTGAAATATTATTAAAATATTGTGACATGTTGCGCAACGGAGGACCCCTACCTCCCCTGCGGCACGTGGCGGTAACGTAGCACTCCCTCCCCCTCCCACTCCGCGCTGACGTAACGCGCAACGCGCGGTGACGTAAGACGGCTGTAGGTGTTTCTCTACTGTCACTCTACGAGGCTGTCAGTGGCTAGTCTACACGACTGGAGTGGCTGGATGGCAGGAGAAAGATGAATTGGAAAGCACCAAGAATGTAATTACCTTGGCTTAATTCAGGCAATTACCCGTAAATGATTTGAAGGAAATATTAAGGAAAAAATTTTATTCAGAACAGCCGCTGTCCAAGCCGAGATCCGAACTCAGCACCTCTCGAATACAGGTACTGAACGTTACGTTTTCTTTTTTTAAAATTCGCTCAGTGGGAGTGGAGTCCAGCTGGGTTCACTCGGCACGGCGGCCACTGATTGGCCTATTGTAGCCTGCCCCGGGTAATTATGATGGAGAATTTGGTGGAATGAAGATTGGCAGGGGAAACGGAAGTACTCGGAGAAAATCCGCCCCAGCGCCACTTTGTCCACCACAAATCCCACTTGACCAGATTCGGCATCGAACCCGGGCCGCCGCTGTGGGAAGCCAGCGACTAACCGCTTGAGCTATGGCGCGGGCGAACGTTTCTTCGGTACATGTGGGTGAAAGTACGCGGTTAAATAGATTAATGAGGGGAGTACGTTGGCCTAATGCATAACAACAAGTTTAAGGTCTTTCATTCTGGTCCGTCACACTAACAAATTAACAATCAAGTTCCTTCCGTCAAATGTGACACTTTTATAAGTTTTCCACCTCGTCACCACCTGCCTTACATGTTTCGGCTCACCACGGAGCCATCATCAGAGGCATTTATAGTAGAAAAAGAAATCACCAACACACAAAACTTCACTTTGTTAAAAATAGCCACGTTCCAGTTAATTAAAATAATTACAATAGTTAAAATTGCCGAGAGTGTCGGTTCACTAAAGGTTTTCNCCACCCAGCGGCCACCAATACACACCCTGTGGTAGAGATTTACCTTTCATGTTGTTCCATATACTTATATGGATTTCTTGTCATTCAGGCTGTTCCTCTGTCCAGAAGTTTCGCACCATTCATTTGTTTTCTTTACAACAATCTGTCCGCGCGCCCACAGTGCTGTGTTGCCATTTTATTCCTCTGAGGGACGACGTTGACATAAGCCGAGTTCAATTGTAGTCAAACTTTCATTCAGTGTCACAGAAAGTAAGTGAATAACATTACGTCCTCTTTTCAGCTCAATTTCTTGTTTGTGGGTTCGATTCCCGAGGAAATAACTGGATTTTTAAGTTGACATAATCATTCCAGCCGCACTATGACCCTGGGGTCGACTAGGGCCTCTAACAGAAATGAGTACCAGGAATCTTCCTGGGGGGTAAAGGGCGGCCGGCGCGTAAGGTTGACAACCTCACTGCCATCTGTCAGCTGATTGTCTACAAAATGTGGGAGACTACATTGCTGTCTGTTTATCCCTCCTGTCATTGCTAGGCAATGGGGTGTCTCTGTGTTTGTGTATCCCCCCCTAATTTTTTCGCTTTATATGCGGTCAGTTTCTTATCGACGAAAAGTAGGCGATTAGTTCTTCCCAGATGCTCTTGTTTTATTTATTTGTAGCTTACCTGACGATCCTAACAAATTCTCAGGTTATAGAAAAGCGAATAGTAGTAAGATAAGTGAAAAATAAATTGAATTTTATGAAAAGAATTGGTCGTAGCTTACTTAAAGGAAATATCCTGATATTTACCCGGAATGGCTAAGAAAAATCACGAGAAATCGCCTTCAGAATAGTCGATATAGCGACCGAGATTCAAAACGGGGATCTTTGGTTTTGCATCCCTCAGCCTGTTAAAGTGAGAGACGAGCAATTGTTAGAAAACAGGGTAATGTGAGACGGAACTTTATTGTAACAGTCAGAGGTCATATGTAATGGAGGTCGAATTCAGACAATATGTTACTGTACTAATGTAACACGACCGCCTCTGTGGTCTAGTTCCTGCCTACAGATCCAAAGGTACCGGGTTCGATTTCCGGCGCCACCACAGTTTCTGAGAAGTAGTGGGTCTGGAACGGGATCCACTCAGCCTCGTGAGGATAACTGAGGAGCTATTTTAAGGAAATAGCGGCTCCGGTCTAGAAAACCGACATTAATGGCCGTGGAGATCCGTTGCGCTGACCACGAGACACCTTCTATCCGCAAAAGTTAGCATTAACTTCGCCGACAAGCGACGGTCGTTCTGTCGGTATAGTTCTTTTGTGGACTGCAGGCCACGGAGTTAGTTAAAACTAATGTAACACCCCTGCGTGTCCAACGACGAATCTAATTTGTTAATAAGATTTTGTATTATAACTTCCATTACTTTCTCCCGTATTCGTTTCCCGCTGTTACTTTACGAAACAATTTGAAGAGGCCGACATTTTTACACCAACTCCGAAGGTTAATCACTCATAAATAATTAACCCTAAACCGTTTCCTTTATAATCATTCTACATTTCACATATCCTCATCATAATATTATCAATACTCACAAAATAGGCACGATACATTTAAAACAAAAGGCTGATTCTTTGTTCGTGCCCTATTATACGTTACGTTCATGCAATGTTGTAATGTTCGAAAATTCGTTACTATGGTAACCCTAAATTGCGTAAACTCAAAGCTTCATCTGGCCGCTGCTTCTCTTGTTTACGTACGCCTATGTATATAGACAGCTGTTGTTGGGATGACTGGTATTGTATTCCTGTGCGTGTTAAAGTAAGAAACGACCCATGCCCCGCGGCGGGGGCTCCGTGAAACACTGTGTGATTACGGTAATCAAAAGACCACATGTAATGGAGGTCAAATTCAGGGAAACATTTTACTGTATACAGTCAGGCGGACTGAAATTGTATCCCCGAGAGAGTAAAAGTAAGGAATGGCTATTGCCCCAAGGTCATTATGAGAGCCAGTGTGAACATTGTAATCAAAAGGTCATGTGTGATGAGGATCGAATTCAGGACTACACAATTAGTTGCGGTCAAAAGCCGGTCACTCTGTGTTTTGCATGTCAAACTGAACGGAATAAATGACAAAGGACGTTTTCTTCTCCACTTTGATTGTGTGGTTTTATTTTACGGGCACGTCTGATCAGCTAGAGAGAGACAGAGGAAGAGAGGACAGTCTGGCAAAGAATTTAGCCTCATGCATCTGAATATGACAATCCCATTACAAAGACTTTTGTGAGAAAGGCCTCAAGTATTTTACAAGTACATCCTTTGATGTACAAGAATTTATATATACTCTTCGTATCCTACCAGTTTGGGAGGAAAATAGACTGTGGGTGTTTAAGAACAGGGTGCTGAGGAGAATAATTGGATCAAAGAGACAAGAATTGGAGAAAACTACACAGTGAAGAGCTTCATAACATGTACTCTTCGCCAAGTACAGTTAGAATGACCAAGTCAAGGAGGATGGGATGGGCAGTGCGTGTAGCATGAATGAGGAGAATAGAAATGCATATAGGATATTGGAAGGATAGAGACCACAGGGAAGACCAATACGTAGGTGGGTGGATAATATTAAAATAGATCATAGAGAGATAGGATAGGATCGTATGGATTGGATTGATCTGGTTCAGGATAGGAACCGCTGGAGGGCTTTTGTGAACACGGTAATGAACCTTCAGGTTCCATAAAATGCTGGCAAGTTCTTGAGTAGCTGAAGAATTGGCGGCTCCTTAAGAAGGCACGGTTTCAAGAAGTTAGTTAATTACTTAGTTTTCTTATCTATTATTTCCTATGTGGGGCCTAAAGGAAAACACCTGAAATATTTTAAAATTCTTCGAGCTCTTGTCAATTCTATGGGACTCGGGACCAAAAAATCACTGTGTTAGCGAGGACCAGCAGTGACTTAAGGTACACCGACCGACCCTTACCTATACGTACAGTAGCCACGATTGATATAGCGATGTGCAGGTGTTGCTGTACAGATTTTAAATGTAAATCGATACTACACTGAGTTTTTTTTTAAGAAATGGGTACAATTGGTTTCTTAATTTTGGTATTATTCTCCATTTAAAATTTGAGCTATTATATTTTGTTATTCACGAGGAAAGCAGCCCTATCCCGGACAAAAAGGGGCATTTCTGATTGTTCCCTAATAATAAACCATTGTTATGTACATGCACAGGAAGTTTGGAAAAAATTAGGCGCTGTGGGATAACATTAATTCAGAAACTTGATGTAAGGAGTATGACGCGAAACGCGAAACCTCTTCTACTATCACATGAACCCCTTAGCGTGGTGCAGCTAAGTCACATAAACGAGGTACTGACGACAGAGATAAGGTAAAGTAACTATTACACTTTTCACGAAATAAATTATACTGTGGCATTTAGACCCGTTGCTAGGCTGCGGCCACGAGATAGGCGACTGCACAGCGGCCGTTGCTAGGTAGCGGTCTGCAAACAATAGAGAGATGGTATTTTATTCAGCAATTGGATACAACAGACGAATGATGTTCTTGAGCGACAACAGAAATACAGAAAAGGAAGACCGGTATTTTCTATGCGGTCCGTGCCGAGATGTTACAAGCAGGGAATTTGGAGCAATGAGTTAATTGTGTCAGTCGTCAGCCGGTAAGAACGTGATCACAGAAGCAGAGCACATTGTTGAGATCAGTCACCAGGCAACTGAGAAGAATTAGTACGTGCTGTTGCGAAATGTAGAGTGTGTGAATTACCGATAGCGCTATAGTTCAGTGATTCAGTATTGAGGGGGTGGGTTACCCCATGCACCGCGACTGATAGTCTATTGTACATCCCCCTTTTAATTTCTACCGTCTCCGTCCCCTACCGATACTGGTGCTCGGTATCAGCCCCTTTCTGACAGCGAGGTTTCTACCCTCTACTTGGCAGTGGTATCTAATAATTAGTCCCTTTCTGTCAGAGAGGTCGTCCCTCCTCTGGCAGTGGTATCTAATACTTCCCCATCTATCGGAGGCATTGGAAACTATTTGGGCGGGAAACTTTTGGCCTAATTTAGCTCAGAGGCCTCCTAGAGGCACGAGGTTCTTTTTACGTGCCGTAAATCTACGATACGGGACCCATGGCTTAAAGTCCCTCCCGGAGGACTTGTTCCCAGAGTTTTTCCGCCCTTAAATTTCCACGACCTCCGCCGGGTTTGAACCCGCGTACCTTGAGTCATGAGGTGGGAACGTTACCCCTAGACTACGGAGGCCGCTAGCGCTATAGTTACCTGTAGTTATGATCTGTAAATATTTAATAAATACAATTAGCAATTTAAACCCCGTCTATAGTCACTCATACACGTGACAATACAATTAAATATTTGGTTTAGTTGGGATATTCATATATTTAATTTTTAATTGCGATTCTATAATGCAGCTTGTATGAATTTATACACAATAATAAACGAACTGTAAACTGAATTTCAATCCGAATTCAATCCTTTGTACGTACAATAGCCATTTCCGTCTTCCGCGCTAAATGCAAACAGGAACTGATGTCACAACATTGAATACACTTAAGGGAATACAAATTGCTGCCTGGACGTGATATGTTGTTGGTCCATGTTTCTATTGACTTTCCCCCCTCCGCCTGTGGACAGACCTCCCACCACAAACCAGCGCATTGTATTAAAAACACTGCAGTGGCGTGCTGTTCGCATTGTTCTAAAATGACCTTTTCTTTCTTACTAAAATGTAGGCATCCCACTATACAGCAGTGGCGGGCAATAACTCAGTGTTGGTATACAACGGATATTTATTCACTAGCCCTACTTTGTATGCCTACAGCTTATATCAGTGGCGTACTGGACACAACGTTATTGTTAATAACTGAGACAGGAAAGAGAAGTAGCGCTTTCCTGTTGCCTGTCATTACTTGTTTTTCAAGTATAAAGGCGAAAAAGAACATAATCATATGATGCACTAACAATCGTTTAGTCATAAATGAATGTCTTGGTGGTAATATGAAATCGGTCACAACCGCTTTCATCAGAAATTTTACAGGATAAGATAAATTCAAAGTTATCTCTGTGCTTATTTGAGCATCAGGTCATTATGATGTATGGGAAAGTGGAGGTATTTTTTTTCCTTGGCACTACAGCCCGAGTGGGCCTAGGCCTACCTCCACGAACTTCTCCGTTCACTTCGGTTTTTCTAGATCTTACACATTCGGTAGGACTCCTTGGGCGGGTGATCAGCTCGTCGCAAGGCCTCTACCTGTACACAAACACAGAAAAACACAGACAAATTAAACATCCATGCCCTGAGTGGGATTCGAACCCACGATCCCGGTTTCTGAGCGAGCGAAGACAGTACATGCCTTAGACCGCTCGGCTACTGTGACCGGCAGTGTATAAGAATAATATATAAGAATTCAGTTCGTACCTCACAGGAAACAGATCCGAAACCACGATCCCGGTTTCCAAGCGAGCGAAGATAGTACATGCCTTAGACCGCTCGGCTACCGTGACCGGCTAAGTGGAGGTATATCTCCATGATTTTTTATCTTCGATACTGAGTGGAGATCCAAAATATGAAAAGAATAAAAACAACCTATATATATGGTTTCAAAATTGAGGTATAGCGGCGAGAACGGGTGCTGCAAGAACTAACTCACAAAGTAACGAGAAGAATTCCGTGGTTAAAATCATGTAGAATGCAGCTATGCAGGAGGGCCGTATTTTGAAAGGCTGAAAGTCGCTTTGCAAGGAACATTACACCAGGTATTCAATGGCAACAGAGAAAGTCATAAGAGACTGAAAGTCAAGCAAGATGGTCCAGCGGTAAAATACTAGACTTACGTTTCGGACAGGAAACTGAGCTATCCTAACTTGAGGTTCGATCCAGCAAATGCAGCGATATTACCTAGATTAGGTCACAACCACTTCCTTACAAATACTTTGCAGTGTTCTATACGTCCAATCACTCCGTGCACTCTAGACCACATAACATTGTAATTTAACATCCTGTTGCAGTCGGTATCAAAATTTATCTCCAGCCCTTTACCGTCCAGAATGCAACAATATTAAGATTCTAATTAAATCATTTATGTAAAATTCGTGACGCATTTCATGTTTCGGCCTTATCTACCACTATTTTTTTTTCTACCCTCTTGCTCTCACTTTGAAGCATGGGGCTGATTTCTCAGTTCCCTGGTCATCTTACAGACGGTAGGACTCCTTGGATGGGTGATCAGCTCGTCGCAAGGCCTCTACCTAAATACAAGGCAACACAAACACAGAATTAAGGCATACATACCAAACATTAATATCTTGTGTGGGATTCGAACCCACGATCTTGGATTCCGATCGAGCGAAGATAGTACATGCCTTAGACCGCTAAGCTATTGTGACCGGCCGGTCATTATTAGGTGCTTAGGAATTCGGAGGGGGGGGCTGAAACTGTTGTGCCTTAGCTCAATTGCGATTCGTGTTTTCCTATTTACTGTGTTTCTACTTGAGGTCAGTTTACTGTGCACACTAAACACTAGATAGGCAACAGGCATACAATAAGACGACAGTACAAGGCGGAACTACACTGACTTAATTTTTTTATTGCTAGTGCGGTGGGACTAAGTCCCTTGTACTGCGGCCACTTCTGGCCTATGGTACCAGCCCCAGATGATAGGTGAGGGTGATTGTGGAGCAATTGGTGGAATGAAGATTGGCAGGGAAAACCGAAGTACTCGGAGAAAACCTGCCCCAGCGCCACTTTGTCCACCACAAATCGCACTTGACCAGATCCGGGATCGAACCCTGGCCGCCGCGGTGGGAAGCCAGCGACTAACCGCTTGAGCCATGGCGCGGCCTTAGAAACACTGTAAATATGAAAACACGGAAGGCTACTACTGCATGCACGTGACAATAATGTAAGAGTGTAGTTATGTTCATTGAATTATCCCCTAGGATCACTGATACAGCTGACTCAATGTACAGGTCGATGTTTCAAGTTCACAGGTTCCCTGTAGAAATGAATGGAGCTTAGTCTGAAAAGAAGGTCTCGGTTTTTTTTTTCTCCCATTGAAGTTCACATCCCTTGAAGGACAAAACCAGACAAGGCAGACTTAAATAGACTGTCAATATGCGCAGTTGTGGTTCTGACACATGGAGACTCGAGGCCATGGACCGTTCAAGCGCATTCAATTTACAACTTACGCTTCCTATGAGTAGGCATGCCGTCATACATCAGTGGCGTACGATCAACTTTATTGAATATAACGATATGCATATCTCTCAACATAAATTACTAGTTATGCTATCGGGATGTGATCTCCGGACCACCCAGTTCAGTGATTCATCCCACACCCCACCCCCTTTTCAACTAGTCAACAAATTTGCATGCATTATCATTTTATATACGCAGTCACGTGACAGCGACAAATGACGTAATGTTGCATGAGGACTGTTGTGTAATTGCGTAGAAATTTCAGATAACCCTAGAAGGGGGAGGGGGCACTTCCGTCACAACCGCTGCTAACTTGATGTGTGCGCTCAGCAGGTTAGCACCTTGAATTATAGCCGGGTGGTGCTCGATTCGAATCTCTGCCATGATACTGGATACGCTGACTGAGGACTTTCGGGATTTTACTCAGTGCCCACAGGCAAATACCGAGTAGTTTCCTCCTACTCTTCAATTTGAAGATAGAAACGAATCAAGTGTCCGAAATGTCGTGTTTTTTAGAATACCGGAAGATGGGCAAGTACAGAGGCCCTCGAATTCCAAGTGTCCTACCTACGCCGCTGCAATGCCCTTCAGTACAGATGACGGCTCTATTTTCAATGAACTTTGTACTGGACAGAATGAATTAACCGCAACACCTGACTCACTTGAGTTCTTCTCGAGAAGCCAACAGGTCCTCACTCATTCAAGAACTTCACAACACTGATAGAATCCGAAAGTTCATCATTGTGTTCACAAGAGCCCTCCACTGGTACGTATCCTGAGACAGATGAATCCAATCCATACCACACCATTCTCTTTCTCCATTTCAATATTATATTCCCATCTATTATTTGTTTTATTGCTAGTGGGGTGGGACTAAGTCCTTTGTACTGCGACCACTTCTGGCCTGTTGTACCAGCCCCAGATGATAGGTGAGGGTGATTGTGGAGCAATTGGTGGAATGAAGATTGGCAGGGGAAACTGAAGTACTCGGAGAAAACCTGCCCCAGCACCATTTCGTCCACCACAAATCCCACTTGACCAGACCCGGGATCGAACCCTGGCCGCCGCGGTGGGAAGCCAGCGACTAAGCTCTTGACCTATGGCTCGGCCATCATTACGGTTAAGTAAAGGTGAAGTTGTCCCTGTGTTTAATTAAGCAATAAGCCATGAGGGCGTATGGTATGTGAAGGTATAACTCCAAGCATTCCTGAAGTTCGACAATAGATGGAGGGGAATGGTTACCTTCACGCTCCGCTTGCTTTATCTCCGGGGAAAGCGATGAGAGTATCACTGGGAGGGCCCAGATCTTTCCCTTTCCTTGAACCTAACCCTGACCTATCATTTGTCCAGGTCGTCGCTTAGTCACTATAATGACTGAGCTACCCTCGGTTGATTTACGTCATCGTACGTGTTCTCCGTGGGAAAGGCCAGCCAAACAAGACATTAAATATGGATCTGGTAGGTACTCTGCAGATCACTGTAAAGTCATACACGTTTCGTCGGAACAATGAGCGAGCGTTGTGGACTGCGGGGGTGTGGGGGGTGGTACCAGTGGTGCAGATAGAGACATGGTGGCAACATACAGATTAAGTGCCTTCAGGGACGAAGGGGGTGGAACTGACAAATTAAAGTGGAACTGTCATTTAACATGACATGGCTGCAATGCATATGGAGACAAACGGCAAGAACACAGGAAACATACGTTTATTTAAATTTTCAGTGTGAAATACTGTAAGCTGGGTTCAACACTTGGTTGGCACGTGCTGATTTTATTCCAGGGTAAGGAACTAAGACATTTTATGAGATGCAAGTGTATTCATAGAGGTGGAAACTTAAATTAAAATCTTTGACTTATCAAACAATTTAATATTATATACTGTGTGCCAAATGTATTCAAGGTCACGCCATCATTAGACAGTACCTAGACTATATTCTAAATATGTCACGTGATAAGTGACAATAGAAATGGTTTGGGTTGCAAATTAGATTTATTGGTTTCTTTAACCAACATGTGACTACACTACAAATCACCATCACACACACAGTACTGTTGCCAGTCACGGTCTTCACTGCGTTGCTTGGTGGCGGCTTCAACGGCAGACATTCCCCTTTCTCTGGGTTCTCGAACTGTCCCAAACCTCAGCTGCTGCAACTCTCAACTGACTTTCTCTCAAATCGCTTGTAATGGCAGCTGGTCCTCGTTAAATAGACTCGGCACGGGCTGCACAGAAAACACCGCTTCCGGCAGATCTTCTACTGTTGCGTGCGTGTCTGTTGCGGACATTACGTGCCGCTTACTGATACATTGCATAATAACGGGCGTGTTTACAGAGCCGTTCCCTAGCAATGGATGTGTCTGGTGTCTTCACAATTCTGGCTTTCAGCAGATATGTCATAATTCGATTAGAACCAAAATCGCCAAACCGGAGATCTAGGTGAACGCACAGGGACTTTTCTTCCGTAAAGTTGCCTACTCAACTTATGACATACCCTCAGTGACGTTTTGTTGGTACCAGCGTTTCAGAGGAATGTCTCTACATTCAAAAGAAAAATGAATATATAAGCAGTAGATGCTTTCGAAACGTTTCTATCTATCTATCTATCTATCTATCTATCTATCTATCTATCTATCTATCTATCTATCTATCTATCTATCTATCTATCTATCTATCTGTCTGTCTGTCTGTCTGTCTGTCTGTCTGTCTGTCTGTCTGTCTGTCTATCTATCTATCTATCTACCTACAAGGCTATACAGCGTCATAACCTTTTTTTTCGACTCCGAAAGTAGAAACAGCGCCTTCTTCCAAAACTTCGATAAATTTTAGTGGATTCCACGGCGTCAGGAACGAGAAGGTGTCCATGATGCGAGCTAACGCAAGAAAACAATACCTCAGCAAGTGGGCTGAGCGCTACTTTACCCAGCCACAGTTGTGTTCGGTCAGGTCTTGCGCCTCCTGCAGGCGACAGGTGTTCGCAACATGCTCATTGGTCCAATGGGGGCACAGCCCCAAGGTGTACTTCAATATGCGACACTTGCACTGCCCGCAACTGCCTCCAGCGCTCCACATCGGCCGGCCCCACAGGATGTTCCCCAACTTCTTGCTCTCTCCTGTCCAATGCTTAACATGTTCCCATAGCGAAAAACGAATGCAGACAGAAATAAGTTTAAACTGTTTTATGGTTGATTCAAGTTGGTTATTTAATGAAGCTATCCGTAAAGCTATCCCTGAAACAGGTCGTGAAGGCCCATAGGGATGTGCGACGTCGAGGCTCCCACATTTTCTCTTGACAATCGTCTCACAGATAGCGGTGAGGTTGTCAGTCTTACGCGCCGGCAGTCCTTTACCTCCAGGAAAATTCCTGGTATTAATTTCAGTCAGAGGCTGAGTCGACCCCAGGGTCATATTGTGGCTGGAAGGATTATGTAAATTGAAAAAATCTACATCATAGGGACTCGAACCAGTGACCTTCCGGCTTGTAGTATAGTGCCTCAACAGTATCGAGACTATATATTGTGGCATATAGACCTGTTGCCATGCGGTGGCTCTGTAAAAAGCGACCGTTGCTAGGTAACGCCAGCAACATACACGAACGCAACAACAAAAGAGCTGTGTTTTCTGGGTAGTCCGTGCCGAGATGCTATAAGCAAGGGACATATTCAGCTGTAAGTCAATTGTGGACGGGAAATCCAGAAGGCTGGTATGAGACGGCCTCCAGCCTGGAGGTTAGTCACTTGCAGCAATGAGTTCTGTTGTGGAATATTAGCCAGCGGGTGACGACGTAAGCACGGAAGCTAAAGAATTTCGTCTTGTCTATTTTTTAAAAAACCGTCCTGTTTATTTTTCAAAACGTAACACATAACGGAGATAGGGTTTAGCTCTATCTATTGGACCCAACTGAGTAGGTTTTACCCGAGGACGGGGACAGAGTCCAGTCTCCGAAACGTTGTGCTTTTAAAAAGAAACAGGACTGTTTTTAGAAAATAGATAAGACGACGGATAATGTCCAAAAACATAATATTTGTAGCAATATACCAGCGTCACAAAATTTTAGATCTTATTAACATTTGAATTGCGCGCGGGAAGGGGGGAAGACAAAACCGCATGGTGTTTAGAAACAATTCATAACGAATCGCGATGAATATTTTACGCAAATGTTAATCGGTTTTCGGGATTTGAGATTTTCACTGTGTTGAGTACGAAGAGGTCTATTTTCTCGGGTATAAGGCCGCGTTGCAAGCAGAGCTGTCTTCACCACCTCCTTCATTCTGGTCTCTTGCTTGGCTTATTGTTCCACCCTGAAGATGGAGGCTGGCTTTCAACAGACTATACGGCGTTATATCATAGAAGACAGAGAACTCTTCGCAATCGGTTTGTATGAAATCAGGTTCCTTACTGCCGGTCACGGTAGCCGAGTGGTCTAAGGCATGTACTGTCTTCGCTCGCTCCGAAACCGGGATCGTGGATTAGGATCTGTTTTCTGTGAGGTACGAAATGAATTCTTATATATTATTCTCATAAGAGGCTTAAACTTGGCGGCGGTCAGGCGTACGACCGTTCAAGTAACTAGACTGCCGTGATAGCTAATACTACTAGAATAATTATTTATATATGTATATAAAAGGGCATAATCTGCTGTACCTAGCCTGGACTGAGAGGCCGTGTAAATATTGTACATTTATACAAGAAATAGGTACACTGTAAATATGTGTAAATACAGACAATGGACAAATTACTACAGACTGACTAACAAATGACAGACCCGACCTCTCGTCAGAGAGGGCGCTACACATAGACAAGACAGCAACTTTCACTCAAAAGAAATATCTGGTCATGAGCCCCAGCTGGGGCTCGACACCAAGACAGACAGACTGACTGACCGTCAGTTGCAACGTGACTCTGACTCTGACTGCCGGTCACAGTAGCCGAGCGGTCTAAGACATGTACTGTCTTCGCTCGCTCGGAAGCTGGGATCGTGGGTTCGAATCCCACAGAAGACATGGATGTTTGGTGTGTGTGTATGTGTTTATTCTGTGTTTGTGTTATCCTGTGTTTAGATACAGGCCTTGCGACTAGCTGATCACCTGTCCGAGTCCTACCGTCTGTAAAAATGATCAATGAAACTGAGATATCAGCCCTACGCTCCAAAGTGGGGGCGAGATGAAGAAGAGAAAGTCCCCTATTTTAATCGTTCATTAGGGTTAAGATACTATAAATTAGTTTAATTAAGAACAATTAAGTATAAGTTATACGTAAGGTTAATTAAGCACTTGGCCTCATTTTTGTGTTCAGAAGTGGACAGGATGTGGCATTCGCTAAACTTTCTAAATGTTACTGGCGAACTAGGGCAGCATTCCTTTGAAAAGTGAGAAAAATGCACAAATGAAATAAATAAATAAATAAATATAAAAAATTGTCGTCCTATGCGACGTAATACCGTGTTACACACCAACATTTCGGAAGGACATTTAGCCTCTACCCTTCTAACATGAAGATGGAGGTAGTAGGAACTTCCAAACCCATCTACCAAATTATACGGCGTCACATTCTAAATTATCATATCTTCCACACACATTTCTTGCTTGTCGGCGCTCGAAATCACCCAACAACACAGCGACGGCACAGAGCTCCAGCAGTTGATATAACATCATGAAACAAGAAATGACAACCTAATTACCAAATATTATTATACACTACTTCGCAATTGACAATACGAAATTAAACCTTCTTCAGCTGACGCACCAAAACAAAAACGTAAAACTGTTCATATGCCTAATTAAGCACAGCGCTAAGAAAATGTATTGTGGAGTGGATGTATAGCTCCACGCGTCCTTAACCTATGTACTAGATGGAGGCGAATGATCAGCTTCACGCCCCGGCTTCCTTTCTCCCGGTACACATTGTATAGGAGGCTGTGTGGGTCCTACAGCCAGAGTGGACACTGTGGAGAAGGCAGAAATATGTCCCTGGCAGGGATCGAACCCGATTGCTCAGTCTTACATCCCGAAGCCTGGTCACTATAATGACTGAGCTACTTCGGCTGTATCAACAATGCTGTAAAACAAGTTGAATAGTGAAGAGCGGTGTGAGGTCTGACATGGAGGCAGCCAGCCTCCACTCCGATACAGAAACGCAATTGTTGGCGGAATGCAAAGTTTCGCTTTGCCACTGAAGTGGTACATACCAACGTGATTATGAACCGGAAGTAGTGACGTGCTCGGAGAGCAGGGATATCCGAACCCATGCAAACTCTTTGCGGGAACAAAGTTCCTAGGGCGATCCATAAAATATTCCCGATATTCTGCGCCAGTAGGCAACCCGTACTACACTTCACGGCGCACGTTCTTGTGTGGATACCCGTACGCACGTAACGACGCTGTCAGTAGCTTGAGATACAACGTGACGGATATTACACTGGTCAGTGAATAATAAATTGGAAGGGATGTTGTCTGTATTAAGGTACTATCTCAGAATTCGCCTGAGGAGACTGACAAAAACCACGAAACATAAATTTCAGACACTTACAGCGGAGATTATTAAAGTTACTGTCGTCTGAGTTGTGACACAGAGACACCCGGAGAAATCTGGGGCCTCTTTATTTTAATTTATTTTAATTTTAATTTTATAATTTATTTTATAATATATTTTAATATAAATACATAAATTACAGATTTGCAATAAAACATGAGAGCGGATGAAGGAGAACAAAAATTAAGCACTCCTGAACTGAGCTACAAATTAGAATATAAAATTACGAGAACAGATGGAATTTAATACGACGGAATATGTATTAGAACATGGACAACATTTAAAAATAAATTATGACAATAATCATAGCAGTAGCGACAGTGACTGATATAACAATGGCAAAAGCAACGTGCACTACCCCCATTACAGAGGGCTCACGGGCGATGTAATAATGAAAGTGATTCCATGTTGGAATAGAATGACCATCGATTTTCCATTGTTAGGGGCCGAAAGTCACGTGACTATTTCAAGTGGTCACACTCGTCATTGGCTGAGTGTGGACTGTTGAAATGGCAGGCTTCGTGCGCGGAAAGTTGTGGAGAATATGAAATGGGAGAGAGGCGTCACCGCACCCCCCCCACTTGATTTAATAAATTTTAGAAATGTATTCCTTTTCTTTTATTGCTATTTACTCCACCAATTGCCCCACAATCACCCTCACCTATCATCTGGGGCTGGTGCAATAGGCCAGAAGTGGCCGCAGTACAAGGGACTTAGTCCCACCCCAACAGCAATAAAAAAAATATAAAAAAAGTCTGAAAGGATGAACACTTTCTCTTCACATGACATCTGATGGTCTCAAAGCGGGGACTACCAAAATTATTGTCTTCTGGAATTTCTCCCTGAAGCTGGAGGCACCACGGCCTGCGACACAGGGTCTCATCTGATACTACAGTAATCTTCATTCCTTTGAGATGCATCTGAATAACTGGGTTTCAGATCATTTCCTGCGAACAGTTTATTTATTGCAGATGTCGACTTTGAATCTACATTTCCAGTACTCAGGAAGAAACAAACGTCCTGAGTATCGAAGCCGTGAATTAGGAAGGGACAGAGTGAAGGTTGTAGTGTGTCTGAAGAGAATCTCAGAGCTCGGAAACGGGCTCTTTGTTCATTTACTTACTTACTTTCGAGAAAGGGAATGCATGTAAGGTATTGGTGGGAAAGCAAGAAGGAAAGAGACCATCAGGAAGAACAAGACAAAGGTCGGTGGATAATATTAAAATTGATCTTAGGAAGATAGGATTCGGTGGTATAGACTGGACCAGTGGAGGGATCTTGTGAACATGGTAATAAATTTTCGGGCTCCATAAAATGCTGAGAAGTTCTAGAGAATCTGCACAATTGGCATCTTCTTAAGAAGGGCTCATCTCCATGTAGTTATTTATTTATTCACTGGACGCGCCACTTCACATATTCATTGTCCAATATCAATACTGCAAAAATGAAACCTATATATTTTATTAATTTCTTTTAAAGAAACAATTTTAGTGAATAAGACAACATCTAACGACGGAGAGACTATTGTTGTCAATTCCACGTAATGGCCGAATTACACAGATTGCAGCACTCTTCCAGCGTGCTGTGTTTTTTACAATCTTAAGCAGCACCATTACAATATTACTGTAAGCATTATGTTGACTGCCTGTCACGGTAGCCGAGCGGTCTAAGGCATATACTGTTTTCGCTCGCTTGGAAACCGGGATCGTAGGTTCGAATCCCACTCAGGACATGGATGTTTGTGTGCGTTTTTCTGTGTTTGTATACAGGTAGAGGCCTTGCGACGAGCTGATCACCCGCCCAAGGAGTCCTACCGAATGTGTAATATCTAGAAAAACCGAAGTGAACGGAGAAATTCATGGAGGTAGGCCTAGGCCCACTGGGGCTGTAGTGCCAAGGGAAAAAGAATAAAAAATATATGGTGACTGGTTCTATCTGCGGTTTAATGAGCGACGCTGTTAAGATCTGAGATTACACAGGGCCGAATGGAATGACGAGTAGATACAGAATCGGAAATGATTCGAAGGAAGTGGTCGTGGTAAATTTTAGGTCTTATACCCCGATTTCTACGGAATCACCAACGAAAATCATTAAAATCATGAGACTACTCGGTTGTTCCAACCAAGATTTGAACTGCGCACCTCCCGAATAAAAAGAAGAAGTAATCTCGTTTTCAGACAACTTGTTTAGTTGTAGGGATTGAATGCAACCAGGAGAACTTCGCCCAACAACATCCACAACAGGCTTAAAGCACAGTTCATTATCACCGATACACGCAGAATTTCTGTGGGCCATATATGTGAATACTTCGATATCCTTGAAAGGATCGATTACAATCGATTGTAATTCCATTTTACGGTATATAAGCGAGACCACATCGATCTGTGGGCGTAATTTCATCACAGAGTAACCCACATATATCTCACTGTATCTCAAACTGTTTGTTGCAGCGCATTTGTCTTGTGTTTGGGACAAATTCCGTACCATTAACATTCATCTCTCCCCTCTTCGGCGGCAGTGACAGAAACAATGTAACAAGAAAGGAGTGGGGAAAATCAGGAGATAAAAATGGTGAATTGTGCCAACTCGTAATATCCCTTCTACAACAAGGGCGTTGTTGTACAGATGAATAGAATTTCCGATGCAGAAAGGGAGAAAAATAAAAGAGGCACAAGGAAAGAAGGAAAAAGTAAGAGTGAATGAATCAGTAAACGGAAAGACGAAAGAAAAAGAAAGGCTGGAAGGTAAGGAAACGAAGTGAAAAAATAAAGAATTGAAAGACATAGCAAGAATGAAAGAGCCATCATTACAACGTAAATATCTTATAAAAGGAACATAGGGTACATTTGACTTAACGCCTTAAAGGACAGTGGTTACTATATGTACCACCTGCTTTAACACACTAGAACTCTACATTCTGCCCACAGAGCGTATCTGTGTGTTCCGTATGGTTCTCACAATACACAGAAAAATTTTCCCTAAACAGCATTAACCGGTTGGGCTCTGTACCGGAGACTTAATGTTTCCTGTGAGGTACGGACTGAACATATTAAAACTCTGCATTCTGCCCACAGAGCGTATCTGTGTGTTCCGTATGGTTCTCACGATAAACAGAAAAATTTTCCCTAAACAGCATTAACCGGTTGGACTCTGTAGCGGAGACTTAATGTTTCCTGTGAGGTACGGACTGAACATATTAAAACTCTGCATTCTGCCCACAGAGCGTATCTGTGTTTTCCGTATGGTTCTCACAATAAACAGCGATTATTACCCTGAACAGCTTTAACCGGCTGGGCTTTTTAGCGGAGACGTAATGTGTTTCCTGTGAGGTACGGACTGAATTCTTATATATTGTGTAGATGAAGTTTATGCTTCAAGACCAAAATGATATAGATCACTAATAACATTCGCCTCTTCTGACTGGCACAAAAATCGTGGGATGCTATTCATGTCGGACCCACTGCTGAAGCCTCGTGGCAGTTATACTGACAACTGCAGCTAGACTGCAGACAACCCCTGTTTTTATACTTTAGAAAGTTAAGAGAACATAAAATACCCCAAACAGAGATAAACGCCAGTTGATTACCTCTATGATATGGGGTTTATTGTGAAACAATTGTCGTAGCTTACCTGAACAAATATTTCCTGCTCTTATGGAATTCGAATATTCATTACGTGTTCAGAAAGATGCCACTGAGCACTTCGCTAAGCCAGATGAATCCACATCGGTCCGTGAGACTCTAATTCATTTCGACAGGTCTACTGCTTTGTGGCAGATGTGTGTCATCAAACTGACTCATTTACTGGACACTTGCATTGTCTCGTTGTCGTTAAACTCACGAGGTCAGGGAAGCCGAATGCGCTTTCGTCATTAGGAAAAATTACGAAAACTACTCATCATGTCCTGAGATAGAGATCAGCTCCACATAATCGACATAAGACAGAAGGCACTAGGCTTCTTACCTGATGAAGGAAGCAAAGCCATATTCCGAATTGATCCATTTCTGTGACTAAAATGAGGTGATCGAATAAATGTGGAATATTTCACCTAATTTTTACATTTTCCTGTCGTTTATATCCAAGCCTAGTACGAAGTTTCTCCCATTGGGTTATTCCAATTAAAATCTTCTATATATTCTCGAAAAGAAATAACATTACTTTGGGATGACTGCTCTGAAGTTAAGCAATTTCGGATTACTGTATCAACGAATTGTCGAGAGTTACCACGTTGTATATATAAATACAAGTTATGTAGCACATCGCGGACGAGCAAACAGTTTTTAATTACAAGTATCGTGTCTATTCT
The DNA here is from genome assembly GCF_002891405.2 of Cryptotermes secundus. Lineage (NCBI taxonomy): Eukaryota > Metazoa > Arthropoda > Insecta > Blattodea > Kalotermitidae > Cryptotermes > Cryptotermes secundus. Next base: position 920,070 of record NW_019718639.1, read on the forward strand.
GTGGGTATTGATTATATTTTGATATGCAGATATATGAAGTGCAGTAAGTTATATAGAAAATACGGTTTAAGACTTAGTATTTGATCGAGTTATTCGTGACAGGTAACGGTAAAAATTAGCCTCGACGTATGAATCGATAACAAGAAGGAATGGAAAGGAATACGGTAGGAGGCAGAAGTTAATAGCACGAAAATTACATAACAAACGACGAGATTTCCCGTTGAAATATAACTAGATATTACGGCAGTTATCAGTAAATATACAAATTACGAATGTTCTCGTTATGAGACTCTGTCTATCCGTTTACGTGCCCGTCGTTGCTTTTAAGTTTTTCTGATGGATCCGAGCTTCGTGATGTCCTGAAAAGTGCTATGGGCACACATAACCCAGTGATGAGTGAAAAGAAGAGGAAGTATCGGAGAAAAGGGGGGATGGAAGAACCAAGAGACATTTATTTTTCTTCCTCAAAGCGTAAAAGGGAAGCACATGATACGAGTGACTCATTTGAGGAAGAATCAAAGTTTTCACCCCATGCGATCGTAGTTCAGACACCTCTCCAAAGACAGGCGATCATAGAGCGCAGGTTGACACTGTGAGTTAGAGCAAAATCCTGTTGCTAGGTTACCGACTGCTACTCACTAAAACATTCCCCACTCACTACAGTTCTGAACGATAACACTAGACTGGTATGCACACTTTCGTACTGATAAGTTAAGCCTGTAAAGCACAACAGTAATTATATTGTGACATGTCAACGCGTTGCCAGGCAACGGCTCGACAAACGCCCCGCGATACACGCACGCAACAATAGGACGAATGTTTATAGACAGCAGTCAGCGTGCCAATGAACTCGCTGGAGAGGAATCACGTGATGTGTTTTCTGTAGGTCCGCGCCGAAGGTTTATAGGGGACAATAAAGGTTGTTTGCGGACAGTTGTAAGCTGGAGGAGTGAGTCATAGACGGAGTTTTAGCTGAGTTTCGAGGTTCCATTGAAAACGAGATAACATGAAAATTTCATAGTGATTTGAAGCGCTCGCTTCTGTATTGAGATCCGTTGCCAAGAGACGACCAGTGAAGACTGGGAATCCTAGTGCGTGTGTAACGGTGGACTGGAAATTATGTAAATCAGCGACTGCGCTGTAATAAGTGTGATTAAGAGGACCTGTAACTTAAGTGTTAATAAATCCAGTCATCCGAACTAGAACCCGTTATTTTCATCACGTGTATCCCCATACACGTGATAATACGTTACTCCTGTCATAACAGTAAAAACTCAGCATTTTCCCAACACATATGATAATCATAATAAGGACATACCATTTTTCGTTAACGTTATTAAATAGCTGCTCTGTGTAATGAGGCCATCGTGTATTTTCTGTGATGTAGGGGCTGCATTCTTTAAATATTATTTACACGAACTTCATGCCAGAGCTCTGGATAGAAACCAGTTTGCTTCCGAAAGATTCTTCAAATCGATCAAACCTATCCGTTTTTTTTTGTCATAGACCAAATTCTGAGTTGATGTTCTTCTGCATGCTATGTATGCAGCCTAGGATGGTAGATGAGTATGGAGTGTTTGGTGGATTGAGAATCGGCAGGGGAAATAGAAGTAGTCGAAGAAGAACTGTCCCAGTTCCAGTTTGTCCTCCACAAATCCCACATAATAATACGAGTATATATATAATATACTGTTGGATCACATCGCAAACCAATTTTATCCAGTCCATTCGCAGACAGTTATTAATTTAAGATATATTTTAATATTATCCTCCGACAACGGATTCAGAATGTCCTTCCTTTAGTCCTGAGTGCACGATAATGTGTATCAGGACGAAAGCAAGAAGAAAAAGGAAGAGCAGACGGAAAGAAAGACTAGGAGGAGAATATAAATTAGCTGAAGGAGTAAGAAGGAATATAGAAGGTAGAGAAGAACTTTGAAGAAGTAAATAACATGAGAAGACAGATAAGGAAAAATAAAATGATGGAAGAGGAGATTGAAAATGTAGAGAAGGAGGGAAAGTAGTAGAAGAGTAAAGGATGAAGGAAGGAAGTTTGAAAAATGGAACGATAAAGAAACAGACAATAACCAACAGGACGTTAAGGCTTCTTTCTGACTCTGTTCAATAGCATTGTTTATCCATGCGTGCCTCATGGCCAGCCCATCTCTCACTTCGTTATTCTCCACTGCAGTAATATTACAAGGGAGATACAAGTTGATGAAGCTGTAAGCTGTGCAGTGTTCCCCATCGTTCAGTTACCCACTTCAGACACGTCGCAAGTTTCGCTTCCTTGACTTTCTTGTGCAGACATTTCAGTGGAACGCTCTAAGAAGAAGAAGCAGAGGCTGAAGCTTCATTCCAAGGATAAATGGTGAGGTATTTGAAAAGGAACAATAAGAAAAGGAACCGATAAGAAGAGGAAAAACTAACATTATTATTATATGTTTTGTGACGTAGTGACATAAAGAAGAAAACCGTCTCATCGCGCCGCAGGGGATCAATAGAATTGAGGAAATGTTTCTAGCGGCGATCAAAAAACTTTTTAATATTGTCACAGTATTTTTCTCTGCCCCAGGGTGTCATTAATTAAGATGAAACAATATTAATGCCCCTGTCACAACCATAAATCAAAATTAATGTGTTTTCTTACCTTTTGTTCAAGAGAAACTTCCTCCAGGGCTTTGAGATTCGATTGGTTTCTCTTACCTGTAAAAAAACATGTATCACTCAGTTATAAGGCAGTTTCATTAGCGGTTGTTTCACTGACATATATGGATATGTGGCATGCACAAATAGATACAAAATTTTAATTAGAAAGTGCTAACTATTAGAATCGATTTTTCACAAATAGAATAAGTGGTCTTGAAGTGGATTACCACTTAAAATTAATTTATTCTGAATGATATATAAAAATTCAGTTCGTACCTCACAGGAAACACATTACGTATCCGTTAAAAACCAAACCGGTTACTTCTGTTTAGGGGAAAAATAAAAACACTCTGAGGACAGAATGCGAAGAAGGTGGTACTACATAGAAATAATTTAGCTTTAAAGGGTTAAACTGACTAGGGATAGGAACTGACAGTTGACCCCTGTGAAGAAGGTAGAGACATTTCGGGCTCAATGAGATGTGGGTGTAATTCCTTACTATCTGATAGCCTAAGTTCAAGGAAAAAGAATTCTTCTGTACTTGCTTAACATCAAAATTTTCATTGCTAGTGGGGTGGGACTAAGTCCCTTGTACTGGCGCCACTTCTGGCCTATTGTACCAGCCCAAGAAGATAGGTGAGGGTGATTGTGGAGCAATTGGTGGAATCAAGATTGGCAGGGGAAACCGAAGTACTCGGAGAAAACCTGCCCCAGCGCCACTTTGTCAACCACAAATCCAACTTGACCAGACCCGGCATCGAACCCGGGCTGCCGCGGTGGGAAGCCAGCAACTAACTGCTTGAGCTATGGCGCGCCCAACATCAAACTTAATCTTCACCTCATTTCCATGCACTGGGAAGGAAGGTAAAGCCCATGAATGCTGCAGTATAGCGAGCAATAATGCCTTCTGGGACGAGCGGAGCTTGTTTCTATGTTTCATTTTGTGACTGTGCTAGTAGCTATTCAGAAAAGAGTATAGCTCAGTCGGTATACAGACTAGACTTAGGGCTGGACGACCGAGAAGTTGGGTTTGATTCCCTGTGGAGGAAAGGGATTTTCTCTTCTCCCTAATGTACAGACTGGCTCTGTAGCACATCCAACCTCCTACACAAAGATCAATGAGGGTTTCCTTCACAGCTACTGCGGCCGGGAAGTGAAGCTGACCAATCACGTCCTTCTGTTTCTGAGGTTAAGAAGGGTGGAACCGTATCTGCACTCCCTATACCTCTTCATGGCCTAGTACGTAATCAATTAAAGATAAGAAATAACTTTACCTTGCCTATTAGTAGGTAGACTACCTAGCGTCAGATTGCACAATGACAGATATCTGCCTGGCGAGACTGTGAAACCAACGAAAATCATGGAATGATATCCGATATCCCGGTCAAGATTCGAGACAGATATCTCTCAAATTCGATTCAAGAACGTTACGGCGAAACGTCGTGTAATTTGGTAGACAGGTACCAACATTTCGGAGGAACTTGCTGCCCTAATTTCTGAGCTCTAAATTCCGAGATTTATTATCCTCAAGACAATGAATATTAAATAATGTTATATTTTAGCGTCCTGTTGCACTGATTTATGTCCATGATTTATTCTGACCATCTTACAGTGCATACATTTATTCACCTTACTCTTCTCTCTTGCACTACATGTTTCAGCACTAAAGTGCCATCTTCAGGTGCTTTTTGATGTACGTCGAACTACTTCATTGCATGCCCTGTTGTCTTTATACTAAACTATATATTCGTCATATATATATTGATAAATTTTAAATATAAGAACTGTTCAGGATTTGTCATCTTTATGTCGTATCTCAATACGCGAGTCACACTTATCTTCTTCTATCGGAGTATTCTTCCTATTTTCATGTGTGTATTGTGCTTTGTGTTGTGTCTTGCTCCTGTGACTGAGTGTGTTATACTGCAGTATGCTGTACATTCTACAATTCAACACTACATGTTTCGGCCTCAAACGGCAATCTTCAGGTGTTTTTATGTTACAGATATTTTACTAAAACTGTGTTAAAGTAAAGACAACACTACACGCTGTGGAGGAAGTAAACACAAACCAGGAGCATATGACAGTCAAAAACTGAAAGTAGACCACGAACGTGAGGGGCAAACTGCCAGAAAAACACCTTGATACATTTACGAAAATGACGACACCCCGGGTGAGGTGAAATAATATGCAACAGAAATTTTAAAGGATTTTATCTCGTTTTACTTAAAAAGAAGACTACAGCGTGTGATTTTAACACGAATTAAGACAGGGTAGCAGTTTATACAACTGGTTTTGTTTACTGTTTGAAAAGATTAGTGAAAGTGACGTGGCCCGCCATCTCTTAACAGACACAGTTAACTATTTGGAAATAACAGTAATAACTCTGTCTTACTATCGCAGTCTACTGATAGGAGTAGGTTTATTTAAATGAAATTGGCATGGAGATGTTCTCACAATTAGATCTACGTTCGCAGAATATGACGATAAGCAATGAAACATTCCTACCGCTGAGCTAGTCCCCAGAGCGCCGGATCCCAGCAATGGCGCCCTCTTGCCGTCCGGCTGTCTCGGAGTTCCTACGGTTCTCGCTCCATTTAACTCTGAGGAAACAAACGTCCCAACTGCAATTAATTTGTCTGTCGCCCTCAGGTCTTGAATATAATGGAGTTTCGTGCCCCCAGCCTGCCGAATCTGCAGCCCTCAGTACACACCAGTACAACGGTCACCATTTCCCACAGCTATGAGGCACGCGGTAGAGTAGTTGGTTGAGACACTATACTACAAGCCGGAAGGTAGTGGGTTCGATTCCCGATGAGGCCACTGGATTTTTCAATTGATATAATTCTTCCAACCGCAATATGGCCTTGGAGTCGACTCGGCCTCTAAAAGAAATCCTGGCGGCTTCTCAAAAAGGGCTGAGTTCCGTGGAGTTGGTTAGTTAACAAGTAGTTTGGACTATACAAATTCCACTGATAAATTTAAAGAGATGGGAACGGGAAGTGGTGATGGCTTGATCTGAAGTTTTATCGCGGGCTCTGTCTTCAGAAACTGAGGAGAAACACGGAAACTGTCAGTCAGTCAGGATGTTCCATTGCTGATATTCGAACACAGGGTCTCCCGAATAGAAAGTAGGCGAGAGGTTCAGTTAGTGACGCTGAAGTTGCGGATGTCCCTGTGCTTAATTAATTAGACGCCATGATTCCGTAAGTGGATGTGGAGGTCTACTATCCCTTAACCTCTGCACTATATGACGAGCTTCACGCCGCAGCCATATTAGCCCCAGGTAATCGTTCTACAGCAGGCCGAGCGAATACCAAAGCCGATCTGGGCGCTGTGGAAAGAGATATCTTTTGCCGTTTTCTGGAAATCGAACCCTGATCCCTTGGCTGTCTAACCCGTAGCCTCTCATACCGACCATAGTACAGATTTAGTATCCGAAGGGTTCTTGAGTCGACTCTGGCCGTAACTGTTAATGTAAGAAACACATAGGAACTTTTCGTTCCGTAAGGTTGCCTGCTCAAATTATGACGTACCTTCAGATATGTTTCAGGCAAACGTCATCTGAAATTGTTTTAGTGAACGAATTTTGGCCACAGCCTGTAGCTACATACATTTATCGGGTCGGCTATTCTTCTTATTATTAATGTGTGTGGAGATTCTGCAACCCGTCAAACAACAGATTTCGTGCAGATGGTCACGCAATGCCAGGGGCACGATCCATATTTAAAAACCCGAGTCCACATGGGGAAGCAATCAGGGGTTAGGGAATTTAGAACTGCCTAGAGGGTAGGCAGTTCATCTTTGTAATTTTTTTTGGGGGGGGGGATGGGGTAGCCTTCCAAACCTGGGAGGACGTGAGACTCGTGGACCATACGTGACTCGTAAATATGTGAGTGTGGGGTAGTTGGACCAGGAATTAGTTTTGAGGAAGATTCGTGGGTGCCTTCATTCCTTTTGCTACCCCCATTATCGCATTTATTTATTCATGGTTTAATCCTTTAAAGTCTGAAATGGACAGAAAGAGAGAAAGAAAGTGAGGAGGTGGTGAGACACACTACATATGATGGGGGGGGGGAGAAACTATATCTCCAGTTTTGAGGGTTTCCAGGCAGTGCCCGTTAGTCCTTCTTCCAAATCATATATGAAAATCCAGTTCGTACCTCACAGGAAACACATTATATCTCCGCTACAGAGCCCAACCGGTTAATGTGGTTTAGAGAAACAGTCACTGTTATTTATGAGAACCATACGGAACACATAAATACCTGTGGACAAAATGCAGAGTTTTATTACGTTAAAACGCATGGCAAATATATTAACCATTATGCTTTAAAGGGTAAATATCGCTGTAAACATTTGATATTATATAGCACCGAATGTAAGGATGTTTAGTGAATGATTAATTGGAATGAATATGGGACGAAGTGATCGAGACTTAATCGACGTACTCTTCCGGAATTTGCTTGCAGGTCCTGAGAAAAACCACGAGAAACCTTAGTGTTGGTAGTCAGTGTCTCGGCCGAGATTGGAATATTTGTCTACAGAGTTACCGCTAAGAGAATCTGTCCCGCAAATACCCGAAACAAATACTGAGATACTTGCAAAACATCATGACGAGAAAGAAATGGAAAAATCAGGTCTCCTGTGGTTGGACAGAGACGAAGAGAGTTGACAGACTGGCTTGGCGACAAACAAGAAACAGATGTCATGCGGGTTGCAGAGAGAGGTTCCCCCCCCCCACGACGCAATGAAGGCTGTAACTTCGTGTGACGCTATATTATTCAACCTCGGACTTCCACTGATAGTGATGTGAGATCACACAATGGGGTTGAGGGTGGGGGAGGAAGTGATGAAGAGCCGAGATATGGCTTAGGCGACATTTCAACCCCTCAGAAATGGCATTTCTTAGCCGCATAGTATGGGGAAGCTAGTGAATTGAAAAATGAAAACGGGCGATGTGCCTAACTCCATCAACATTCCATCGCGTCTGTCAGCAAGTGTCATCCCATCTGGTTGCATCGCCCTGTGTTTTCGGCCTTCCGACTTACTCATTCGTCTTCTTGGCGTTACAACCCTGTTCAGTGGCGGGCTTTTGTGAACACGGCAATGAATATTGTGGACCAATGACTTGGGTGCAAAATTTCTTGATTATGTAAGTGACTGTCAGCTTCTTTAGAACGATTCTTCTCAACGAAATAAGTTAGTTAATGTAAGATTTGAGGCTTTCACGGTGGTGACTATGAAGAAAGCGGTCTTCTAGGATTTGGCACCGTGTATATGTGGTGTTAACCGACGTTTCGGAGGAACGTATCGCCTCCATCTTCAGGGTAGAAGAAAAAATATAAGAAATCTGCAAGCGAAGAGACAGTGAGACGGACCTGAAGATGAAGGCTATACGTTCCTCCGAAACGTCGGTTAACACCACATAAAACACGGTGCCAAATCCCAGAAGACTGCTTTCTTCAAGTTAGTTAATATTTTAACATAAGTAAAAACTCAAATTGTAGCAGAACTTTAAGGATTTCTGGGTTCTTGGACTACGTGTATGTCCATTGTCTAGTAGTCTAAAAAGCATATAAAACTAAAATCGTTGGAGATTAGCTCTTTCTAACGATCCCAGCAGAGTAGGTGTCTCTCAATCTCTCATCTGAGGACGAAAACAGAACCATTTTCCGAAAAGTTGTGTTTATTAGAATACTAGACGATGGGAGAATACTTCATCATGCAACACTGTCCTTCTTCAGAAGCTGACAGTCGCTCAGGCAGTTAAGAAATTCATACTTTTTTATAGTATTTCAACATTCATTACAATATTCACAGGAGTACGCCATCGAACCCGATCCTGGATTCAATTAATTTGGTTTACCTCACCCCCCCACGTTTCTTTAAGATAATTCGATTGCGCAACCTCTCTATGGATAATAATCATCAGTAATTTAAATTATGCCCAATTCTTCCAGCCGCACTATGGCCCTGAGGTCGACACAGCCTTTAACAGAAATGAGTAACAGGAATCTTCCTGGGGCTAAAGGGCGGCCGGCGCGTAAGGCTGACAACCTCACCGCCATCTGTGAATCGATTGTCTAGAAAATGTGTGAGTGTCGACGTCTCACGAACCTACGGTCCTCCACGGTCTGTTACAAGAATAGTGGTCTAGTGGTCAGAGTACCTGGTTACAGATTCAGAGGTCCCAAGTTCCATTCCCGGCGCTACCAGATATTCTGAGAAGTAGTAGGTCTGAAACTGGGGTCCACTCAGCCTCGGAGAATAATTGAGGAGCTACTTGGATGGAAAAGTAGCGGCTCCGGTCTAGAAAACCGAGATTAACGGCCGTGGGCATCCGTTACGCCGACCACGTGACACCCTCTATCCACAAAAATTGGTACTAACTCGGTATAGTTCACTTGCGGACTACAGGCTAGGGAGTTTATTGTATTTAAATATCCTCTTATAACACTTTAATCATTTGATGTGCGTGTGTGTGTTTGCGTGCGTGTGTACAGTCTTCGTTGCAGTTTCACCGGTCTTTGTCTAAATTATTTCGATCGAGAGCGATGAAACTCCATTGTTTACAAATATTAATTCAAGTCCACGACACAACTAAAAGTACGCTATATACGAAAATAATTATCATGGGATTTCCATATTTTTACATTTGAATGTTAATTACGTAACAATGCATTCTGTTGGTATCAGCATATCCGGTCACAGCTACCAACCCTTCGTCTAGTCCACAAAACTCCCTGCTCTATTATGACTGTTATCAGTAACACGATTGAAATGAGTGTCGCTCTTGTAGACTTCAATGCTGATGATAAAGACGTGAACATTGTATTGTTAAGTGAAATGGGTTGCTCGTTTATCGATTCCTTGTCAGCAAGTTGGAAGTTACAGCTTATCGGGGACCACAAGACCACCCTCTCTGCCCGCAGAATCAATATTGGCTTCCCCAAGGGGAGCAATATGAAGGTTAGACTCACACAGAGTGTAATAGACACAAAGGGCAGAACTATTCAATAATTGAACTGTTAATATAGGCTTTCAAAAGGGGGGTTCAAGTTGAGTGACGGGAACTGAAGCGAAATAAACCAAACTTAGCCTTCTCTCTTGTCCCTCCTATTATATATATTCCCTTCATTCATTCTTTCTGTCTTTCTTTCCTCCTCCTTATTCTTCATTTCATCCTCTATCTTCTTCATGAATTTCCTTCTTTTATTCCTTTTATTACCCTATTGCTCTTTCTCCTTTCTGTGTCCTCTTTATTTCCCATTCCTTCGTCCCTAACTCCTTCTTCTCCATTCGTTCCTTCCATTATCATCTTGCTTGATTCTTCTGTTTCCTTCTTCTTTATTCTCCTCCCTTTCTTCTCCCTTACATTCTGATCTTTATTTAATTCCTTTCAATATCTCGTCTTCTTTCACAGTTCCTTCCACTCTCTCATTTTCCTTCAAATATTCTGTTCCTCTTTTCCTTCTTCCCCGTTTACTCCCATTTCTTACCTCTCACATTCCTCTCTTTCTACTCCCTGTCTGGACTGAGGCCAGCGTTCACGTGACTGAAGGGAAACATTCCTCTTATGTATTAGGAGGTCCTAGGTTATAATTTCAGCCAGGAGATTTCCGTACTTTTCCTCAGCCCCTTCGGGAAAAGGATGGGAAAGCACATCAAATTACTCATGCCCAGTTCCCTCAATTTCCTTTCCAAATCATTACTCACCAATCGTCCTCCCCCTCGACGTTACGCAGCCTGACCTACTGATAACGTTGTTACATAGGCCACAGGCCTATTCTCTTCATACAAAAATAAAACCACTGGACGTGAACTTCAATGACTGCACATAAAATTGGGTCCACGAAATTTTAAAACATTAACATCAGAAAAATTGGGAGGTTAAAGACAGTCGATGGCGTGAAGCTATAGCTCAACACCTTCTTTACCTCTACACTAGATGGAAGTGAGTGGTCTTATTCAGGCCCCTGGGTCTCAAGGACATATTCCCCAACATTCCTAACGGACATCAGGTGCACGGGTCTCAGAGCTTCTCTATAATTTGTGCAGAAGAAAAAATCTCTTGCCCTTGCCGGTAATCGAAGCTCGATTCCTTGTTATTCTATCATAAACCCACTCATTGCACCGACTGAGCGATCGGGGCTCCGAAGTATAAGAGAGTAATGTTTACAACCCTTTCCCGTTACGGTTGGTTGAAATGCCGAGACTGGCCTAGCATAGCAGCATGGACTCCTATTCGAATCACATTACAAATATTTGGACATACAAACACACAGACAAATACCATAAACTAAAGGTTATTTTTCCATCGAAAACTATCCTCAAAGTTGCATGAATAAACGAATGTACTGATGCTAGCATTAGCAAATATTGGTTGCTGGGAATTGCACGCAATTTTGAACCGCTCACACAATGCTTTAACTGTTGCAGGGCAGACAGGAAATTCAGTTTCGTTGACATTTAAGGAAACTATAAATAAAGTTTACCCAAATAATCAACGTATACTGTGGTCTATATATGTATCTAGTGATCCGACGTACAGTTGAGTGCTCTGCAGTTACCATAGCAACCTGAAGGTAAAAGTTAAGAAGATCAAGTTATTCATATACTTAATTAATTAAGCAGTATGCTATGAAGACGTACGGGGGAGTGGAAGTATAGCTCCACCGTTCTTGACCTCCGTACTTGGCGGTTGTGAGTGGTCAGCTTCGCCCCGGCCGTTTTACGCCGGGGAAACGGCCACCGGTACCGTTTGTATAGGAGCCGGGGTGTGTCCCACAGCGGGTCTAGGCGCTATGAAATTGGGGCAAGTTTCTTGGCCGAGCCGGAAATCGAATCCTGGCTGTCCAGCATGTTGACCGTCTCTGTAACTTTATCTTTTGCTCTTTTATGTACTGTATTATAAACATTATAATGAATTTATCTGAAACGTAATATTTAAATAATATTTGGACTTGAGGGTAAAGTAGTAAGAAAAATGCATAATAACAAGCTCCATAATTTGCACATCAGATGATCAAATCAATGATTCCACGTGAGGGAGTGGAGAAATGTATATAAAATTTTAATAGCAAACCACGAAACTTTAAACATAAAGACGTAGAAGGGATGATATGACAGGATGTGGCCTGGATTAAACTGGCTCAGGGTGGTAATGTACTTTTCGGTTGTATACTACACTGTAAAATTATTGACAAACTAAGCAACCACCAGCTTTCAAAGAAGCTCCGTTAATTGATTGACTATTCAGAGGAGTCTAATGTGAATGAAAATAACTCACATCGGTTAACTTCTATAATTTCTTTTATTTGCATCAAATACTTTCGAGAGAATTCTGAGGCCCGAAGGATGGTATTCAGTGTGCGACAGACCGGGGTTCCCCCAGCATGACACCTCCGCTGACGTATCACGTTGTAATTCAACTTGGAACAGTCGTCTATTGGAGAGATGTCAGCGGCGAAATTACCCGTCGTTATATGGTAACGCGATCTCTTGAGAGACACGTCAACTAGAGCAGTTCTCTTGACCTTAAGTGGTCCAATCGCAACGCGTCTTGCTTTTCGAATAGTTAGTTCCCTTGCAGCAACAAGAAACTGCCTCAGCGATTACTACGAAGGGCGGATCTTGTCGGATGTGACACTTTATAGTCCGGTAGGAATTCATGCCGTTTCGGGAGAATAACGCTTCAGTCTTCAGAACTGAAGATTTGGAGTGGTGGAGGCGATGCAGAGGGTGGTAATTTACGACTCTGTCAGAAGCCACACTACGAGAATGTAACGTCGATTAATGAACAGGAAGGATGTTGAAGGAGGCCGTCGTGGCCTCCTGCAGGTGCTATCCCAGTATTTCTATGGATAGACAGAGTAAACAAACTAAAAGTCTCACGTCAGAGTAACCGGTATCGCGTCTGCGACTCAAACCGGACACTTCCTGAATTCACTCGGTAATGTGGTCTTGTATGTGTGTTTATATATCGTATACGGAATCATAGCTGATGCAGCCCATAACGAACTGCCTCGAGTCTGAATACAAACAAACAAACAAACAAACAAACTACGTGATTTTAGTCCGCAAGCGAACTATACCGACCGAGCGACCGTCGCTTGTTGGCGAAGTTTAGTGCCAGCTTTAGGTGATAGAGGGTGTCGCGTGGTCAGGGCAACGAATCCCCACGGCCGTTAATTTCGGTTTTCTAGACCGGAGCCGCTATTTCCTTGAAATAGCTCCTCAGTTATCATCTCGAGGCTGAGCGTACCCCGTTCCAGAACCACTACTTCCCAGGAAAAGAAAAAACTGGTAGCGCCGGGAATCGAACCCATACCTCTGGATCTGTAGCCAGTAAAGCTGACCACTAGACCACACATGCGGTCCTAGAGTCTACCTACAATAACCAAGATACGTGCTGTACTTGTCATATTGCTGGGATTCGAAAATGATACAAACGTATAGTCAGAGGTATTATCTGGGAAGCCTGGATAAAATCTCGAAGACACCCAATGAGGCCTATCCTAGGTCTTGATTTTAATATTCTACCTACACTATAAATCAGAGGCAATGATTGGAGGGTAGGAGGAAAACCACGAAGTAACTGTAATTGCTGTAGCCGTATAGCAGCTGGGATTCGACCCAGAAGCGTTAGGTATGTGCTGCTTATTACAAAACAATGAGCTCCAGTCTAGCTCTAGAATCTCTGCTGGGCATTTTGAGGTTATGTCTGCTGATATAATTCGTTTGCGTGTTAACTGGGGCTTTTGTGTAGTGATGGGTCATATGAATTTACTCAGCAACAGAACTACGGGTAACTCCCTCGTTGCTCTGACTCCGAATGGAATCCTGCTGTTCCCACGGTCCCCTGAAGTCATTACCCAAGCCATTGCGCCGACTCGGCCGCCCGTTCACCGATTCATCACGAAGATATCCCACCGCCTTTAAAATGAAAGCGATACAACACCTCGCCGATAGGTAGCATCACTAGTACTTGAAATGTCTAAAAGTACTGGCTGAGCCATCGGCGTTTGCCACATTGCTTTTCCAACATTCCTCACGAGAGTGAGCCGCAACTGTCCTGCGGCAGTGCTGTTGATTTCTTGTATATACGGTTATTGGGGTATCAACGGAATTGTGGTTTGTTTCGTGGGGGAAGTCAGTACTGATTAAAGCTGTACAAAATATCGCTTCTTCTTTCGTTTGTTTTAGCGAACCAGGACTAACGGAAATCGAATAAAAGAAGGAGAAATGGACCGAGAATATAGCACGGGAAGGGATCAGAGAGGTGCATGAAGTTATAATAGGAACACTTGAAGGAAATAAGGCGTTACAAAGACCTAGGCGCAGATGGGGATAACATTAAAACAGATCACACACAAATAAGATGGGAGTAGAGTGGATTAATATGGCTCAGGATAAAGACCAGTGGAAGAATTTTGCGAACACGACAATGAACCTTCGGGCTCCATAAAATGTTGGGAATTTCTTCAGTAGCTGTGGAGTTATTGGGTTCTCAAGAAGGACTCAGCTCTGTGACGTCAACTGGGGCTAATGACGAACTTAACAACGTATCAAAGTTCTATATGGAAGTGGAGTAGGAATTTAGTGTTAATCTCCCGCTTAGCATTACCACCTCAGCATTTCACATTCCTAGCTGCAATGGATCGTTAAACAACTCAAAAACTAAAACCGAGACCGAAATTGATAATATCAAATTCCTAAACTTAAATCCGTACGGACTACCGGTCCGCCATGTAGTCCGGTAGAAGTCCACCGACGTTTCGGAGAAACATATTGTATTAATCTTCAGGGTCGAAGAGTGAGAATAGCAAGAGGCGATCAGGTATCAAGCTGCAAGCAGAGCTCTCTCACGACCGCTTAGTTCGACATTCTTTCCAATTCATTATTGACCATGATTCGATCAACATACTTTATACTGTCACGTTTTTGGAATGCGTGACTATAGACGGGGTATGGATTGGATATTGAATTTATCGACATCTTGTACACACATCTGAGAACTACACTTTACAGATACTGACACACTTAGTCTATTATATTTTCCACTAGCCGTTTCCTGGCAACGGCTTCTACCAATGAGATTCTTCAGCTTCCCGCACTCAGGTTCTCTTGTCACAGCCTCCCGTGCAGAACTCTTGTCAACTGATAAGTCAATTGTCTGGTTCCCAGGCTGGCGGCTATTTCTCACCAACCTCCTCCTTTTCTCTTCACAGATTGACTTTCAACTGAACTCTCTCACCAGCGACCAGCTATTTCACATCAATTCAACTCAACTGAATTTCTGACAACTTTTCAACTCTGGAACTCGACTGAGACTGCTTATAACACCCCGGCACGAACCACATAGAAAACACCTTTTCCATTGTTATAGCCCAAAAATACTTTGACCGTTTCATGCGAATCCGTTGCCGTGGGAACCGATTTACTGAGCAGTTGCCTAACGATAGCCTGGGAATTGTTGTCGTGTATAGAGGTAGTTACCAAGCAACGCATGTTCCTTTTCGCGATCGTTGCATAGCAACAATTATACACGCTATAATATGTAGTCTGAGTTACTGACAGCCTCGTTTATCGCCCCAAAGGGCTCAGTACGATGTTCATAAGAGCCCGCCACTGTACCCAATGGAGCAGCCCACGCCCCATGTTCTGTTACTAATAAAAACCATTTCAGACCATTAAAGGACAATGTTAAATATAGGTACCACCTGCTTTAACATAACAAGTCTATCTTCCGGGATATAAAGCAGTGTAGTCCGTTGAAAGTCAACCTATGTTTAGGAGCAATATATCGCCTCCATCTTCAGGGTTCAAAAATGAACCAAGCAAGAAACCATCATGTAGCAGGCAGAATGAACACGGTTGTGAGAACCTCAAATCCCCAAAACTTTGCACATTTCCGAAAGAGTGCATTATTCTCTGTGGTTCTCACAGTATAGAGCGGCTGTTTCGTTGTATAGTATCAAGCTATTGCTTTCCGTGAAGTAGGAACGGATTTTTAAATTATATTTATGTTAAATTATTCTGTCAAAGATGTTAATATTATAATTATTCTACTCGTAGGTAGTTTTTCTTTCTTTCAAGTTTTTATGGTAGGCAGAAATATGAAAAGGGTTAAGGAGGAATATATTTAATTTCTATTCATCTTGAAGAAGTCCGCTTTTTGTGTTCATTGATTTAAATTAACGCCTTCGCCATAACAGGGGCCCAATTTAGCACAAGAAGTTACAATCCAGATTGTTCTTTGAGTTCTTAAGAAATAAGAGGACCCATTAGTCCGTCAATGGTGACCAATTTGCGAACAAAAATATTTAATCGACTCAACAATGAAAGAACGACTACTTATACCCCTTCCCTCGGATATTCAAATGAGTTAGAAGAAGTTAAACGTGTCGCGAATCCCATGCAAATAGAGTTCTTCCAGAAATCACCCTTTCACTCCCGAATAAATATATAAGGAGGGATGAAAAGGGGCAGAGAAAATGAGAAGGGTTGGAATCAAAACATCGGCGCTAATATCTCAAGAGAGACAGAGAGAGAAAGCCACTTAATTTTCCCACTTATTAGTTGGCTTTGTTAGGTTGGCAGCAGTGGCTTTAAATGAAGAATCCCACTGCGATTCCACGGCCCCTAAGATGATCCTATCTCTCTGCAAATTGATCTCTCGGGGACGCGACCAAGCATCCGGCAGGGTCTGCAAGCGTCTAAGAAAGTTTCACTGGGGCCTAAGAATAATATTATGTGTTAACATTGCAGAAACATCTGGAACAAAAATATTTATCAAGTTAACTTCTGGCGTGAAGTTGGGCCAGAGAGAGCTAAAGGAAGTAGTTTCCAAGTACAGTCGCTACAAGCGCCACTGTTGTTAGGGTTCCCCTGATTTTAGAATACAGAACACATCACCGTACTCATTAACGACATTGTCTCTTACTTCGACCAACATGGCTTTTTGTACTGGCTAAAACCATAGCACAGACATGGATTCTTATACAGACTAAATAGTAATAGAATCACAAATGCTGTATAGGGCAAAGCTAAAAATAGTCATAAATAGGTAACGTTGTTCGTGGGCTTAACTAATTAAACACTATGCCATGAAAACGCATGGGGGGGGGGAGGGGGTGAATTGTAGATCCACGTATTCTTGACCTCACCACTAGATGGAGGTCAGTGGGCAGCTTCATAAACCGTCCGCTTTACCCCCGGAGAAACAGCTCCCAGTACCCATCGGATAGAAGGCTGGACGACCAGAACCGATCTGGACAACACAGAAAAGAGAAAAATCTTACCGCTATCGGAACTCGAACTCCGACCTCTCGGCCTCCCAGCCCGTAGCCAGTCACTATATGATTGAGCCATCCCGGCTCCCATAAAAGTCACTGCATTCTATACTAGCTAAGACCATAATGCATTGTAGCTCGTAGAACCGTTGCGTTCTCGCGGCAACGGATAAGAATGCAAAAATAGAGGTACTGTTGGAAAAAGGTATTTCCTGCTCGGTCCGTGCAAAGGGGTTATAAATAGGACAACTAAAGCAAGAAGAGCTCAGTTGGAAGGGAGCCGCCGTTCAGAGAGGACTTGATCACGAAAGCAGAGAGAATAGCTATTGTTATAAGCCGTTACAAAGAAACGTCTAGTGAAGACACGGCAATATCAAAGTGTGGAAATCGGCGATAGTGTTATAGTTATTTGTAGTTACGACCTGAAAATGGTCAGTAAATCAATTCACCAATCCAAACCCCGTCTAGTCACACCATAGCGCATGAAACTATATATACGTTTACATAGGCCAAACCATAACAATCAGAGTATTTCAAAGAAGCTAAAACCATAGTAGAGTTCTAGTTGTTTATACAGGGCAACACCACAGGAATTCTGAAGTTGATTTCACTACCTTCTTCAGATGCAAATGACGTGAAGAAATTCCTATTCTGTTGTGACCCCAGGAGAAGCTACTGTTATATCCTGGATTTTAACTTTAGTTACTTTGTTATCGGGTTTAGAAAACCGAGATTAACGGCCGCGGGGATCCGTTACGCTGACCACGCGACACCTTCAATCCGCAAAAGTTGGTACTAACCTCGCCGACAAGCGGCGGTCGCTCGGTCGGTATAGTTCGCTTGCGGACTAAAGGCAATGGAGTTTTTTTTACTTTGTTTTCTTGTTAAGAGAGAGCAAACAAACATATATATAATAATTAATTTCTTCTTGATAATATAACCCTTTCCACATTTCTTTTATCCAACAGGATTAGGAATTTCCTTACAGTAGGTTTGGAATATAAAATGTATATTTCTCACAAAACCTTACGAGCTGCTGTATAGAGAGAAGCTTCATATGTAACCAATTTTATGTATTTGTAGTTTATTTGATGTTAATATAAATCCCAAGAAACCGATAATTTTTAGTGAAATTCTTCTGTATCGTTGTAGGAGTTGATACCAGGTCTCACAGATAAGCAGACAAACGGACAGACATGAAGTCCGCGGGAGATATTTCTGCAGTTTGCAAAGAACGCCTAATAAATTACAAGGTAATTATGATGATGGTATTGATGTCCGTTTGCTTTTGATATCCTGAACATATTGTCTATTCCGTTATGAATACACTTCGTGAAGAGAAGGGAGATTGATTTCTCTCTTTCATCCCTCTGTACGAGTTAAGGTAGGCTAAATATGAACTTTGTGTAAGTGACTGGTTGAATGGCGGTTGTTTCTGCTGTTTCTCACTGGTTGATTAATTATCTAGCAGCTTTCTTCGTGAAGGACACGAGACTCATTGTGTTCATCCTTTCTCTTATTCATATAAATGTAAACTAATTTTAACACCCGCTGAGAATTCAGTGGGAAGCCCCATCATTTCCTGTACAAGATCCTCAACTATTAACTCCCCTTGTGTTCTCCCGTATTCCTTTCCATTCATACGTGTTATCGAATGATTCTTCGAGGCTAATGTTTAACATCTCCCACGAATAAAACGCATAAATGACGAATCGGAAACCATCTTCATACTGTATATGATATTTCTCATATCCACGTCAAAATAAAACCTATACTCACAGAATCGAAAGGATATACTAAAAGGACCGCTCTGTCGTTCGTGACCCACTATAAAACTTCATGAAAAGTATTAACGCTAGACCATTCGTCTCCATGGTAACCTGAAACTGCGTAATGACAATGATATATCTCAGGAAATTTTAATTAAATTGAAGGAATGAAAGTAGGCTTATAAGATCACCTTGCTGTCTGTTTATGTGTGTTTGTATATTTGTATGTGTATTCTCCCTAATAAATTTTGAAGGCCTGAACAGATCTTTGTGATATTTGGTATGCATAACATGCCATCTGAGCCCATCTCAACAGCGTAATACATAAATGTCTCTCGTCAGTAATACCAACATTGCAGCCTCTCAGATTGTTGATGTAATAACCTTGAATATTACTTGAATGCCCGAATCGATGGCCATGTAACTCGCTATGTATATCATCTCAAATAATCTAAATATAATTTTTACATAAATATTTAAACGTTTAACGAAATACATAAGTTCAAAACTGGTCTTTTCACCACTTTCATCGAATCTCTGATCTCTCTTTCCTTTAATTTGATTTCCGTCTTCAAATATACGCTAACTTGTCCATCCTTCACACAGACTGCAAGCAACAAGCTCCACTACTCTGCTACACTGAATGAACACTCGCCTGGCAGTACGTAATTCTGTAATCACGCGAGAGTACCAAGCCTCCGTTAGTGAGAGACAGACTAACCCGCTCAACACAACTGACGCAGAAGTTGCCTACTACTCACGCCACTTGGTGGAAAGTTCCATCTGATAACAGCCGGCTCGGCTCCGTGTTGATACAACGTTCAAATTCTACTAGACAAACATTTCACTTGTCCTTGTCTCTTCCCAATTGTTACATGCTCTGGTTAGAGGTGAAATTACCCTCCATGGGAGGGTAGAAGAATCCCTGTTTATTAAAACATGCGACACGGGTTGCAGAGGCTGAGGGGCGGCTGCTGTTATCTGCAGGTGCAGGATTCTGCTCTGAGGATATTTATGGTTTATTTAACGATGCTGAAAGCTAACTCGCCATGTATAACATCGAATGTTTCGATTAATTAATAAACAAGTCACTGAAAATATTTTAGAATTAAGCTATCGTGACCTGATTTTGAGATATCATGGAACGTTTCTCAAGGAAATGAAGAATATCATAAAAACCTAACCCGAAACACCCGGTGCCCTGTCTGAGATTCTAAACCTGACCTCCAGAATACAAATCATAAACCTCACGGCCTGCAGAAAATACCGGAGGAATATTCTTCCAAAATATTGGTACGTGTCTACAAATTGTACGGTGTCACCGAGCAGGTTGGATCTAGATTCGGGTTCTAAGGGCGCTCATTTTAAAATCTCGACCGGGACATCGGATATTTTTAATGAGAAATTTCGTGGTTTTCCTCAGCCCATCAAGGAAAATACTGGAATATTTTCTTAAATAGGCCATGAGTGTTTTCGAGTCCTTTTCAGATTATAATTCACCTGTCATTTATCTATTCGACGCTACAGAGTCTAGCTCTAACAGCGTCGTAAAATAACCATCCCCTCTAAAGAAATACATGACGTCATAATAAAAATGGTCGTGATTTCAATATCTCTTCGGGCTGTTACCCCAGTAAATGATATCGGACCTGACTGTACTTCAGAGAGCGTGAAATAAACGCAAAGGTGATGAGAGATGGGTCCTTTAAGATTGTGTCTCATCACCTGGCACAATTACGACATTTTCGCTCTGTATTCCTCTCGCTAGATGATGAAGTTTGTGTATAAAGTTAAGCTGATAAGATTCATTATTTTAATTAACTCTGAAGAAGCTAACATGTACAATGTCGTAGCGTCCATGTACGATTCAATAGAAACAGCCTTCCCGAGCTTGCACGCCCCAGAACATATATGTCTCACCGCTATAACACAGCGGCTTCGGGTAAGTTTCCTTTGTTTAAAAATATTTATTGTTACAGAGTTCGAGAAAGGTTTATGAAGCTGCTCGTATCTATGGCAACGAGGAGATTGCATTTATTTTGTTTCAAATGGTAGATGAATGATCAGGGATTAAGAAGCAGTAAATAAAAGCAAAACTTTAAATAAAACGAAGTATAGATTAAAAAGAGAAATAGCGTTTCCTCCGACAAAAAGAAGAGGAACAAAAAAATTGAAATATTTTCCCCAATAAAAGCAAGAACAAAAACACACAAAGCAAACAAAAGAAAAAATAAATATGCATAAAATTAGAGAGACATGCGATGGCATAGTTGCTTGAGCACTATGCTAAAAACCAGAAGGTCGCGGGTTAGATTCAAGATGAAGGCATAAGCTTATTCAATTGACCCAATACTTCCAGGCGCACTATGACCCTGGGGTCGACTCTGCCCCTATCAGAAATGAGTACCAGGAATCTTCCTGGGGGTAAGTGGCGATCGGCGCGTAAGGCTGACAACTTCACCGCCATCTGTGAACCGGCTGTGTAGAAAATGTGGGAGCCTCGACGTCTCACAACCCTATGGGCCTCCACAGCCCGTTACAGGGATAGTTTTTACCTTTCTTACCGTATGTATAGAATTAAAACTTCCCCCAAAAAACATAATTGAGACAAGGATTTTACAATGCGATTAGTTATTTATTTGCAGTTTATTCACAACGTCTCAACAGACTCCACTGAAATTTAACAGACGTTTCGGAGGAACATATCGCCTCCGAAAAGTCGGTCGCTTTTAACGGGCTACACGAACCTTGCATCCCAGAAAATAGAACTTTTATAGGTTTCTCTTGGATTGCCGCATTGAATTTACTTGTTTTATTTTATTCCTTCAGATAATATATATTCGGTTTTACTGCTCTGGATTCGAGGCTATAAGAGTACTAACTACTGGAACGTGACGGAGTCTTGTGTGGTGGAAACTTACTGACGTTTCGGAGGAACGCCCTGTCTCCGTCTTCAAGATCCAAGGGTTCTCGCTGGTTATTTGGCTTATTATTCGACTCTAAATTTGGATTAAGCACAGTACTCTGAAACCAGACTACACGATGTCACGTCACAGAAACACTCTTCCAGTGTTAAAGCAATCCATCGTTCGTAAAATCTTACACATTCATCTTCAAATTTAGGTTCATGTTGTTCGTTAAAGATCAATGTATCTTGGGATGTGGTATGGTGTAATGTGGTAGATGTTTACTGACGTAAAGAACTTACTGCGCCCATCAGACCAGTCCCCTAGTAATTTCATTTTTATTATATTCGAGAGTCGAACCAGTGATCTCCCAAATATGAAATAGTAGTCACCATCAGTAAAAGTCTATGTTGGACGAAATTTATGAACAACTTCTGTTGCAGAATTATATGTTCTGACGTTTAGACTAGCCAACCAGGACGTTAGAAGAAGCAGAGATCCTTACTGCGTGCATAAGACATGAACTGGGATCTGAAATCGAGAAGGCGCACAGGACAGAGCCGCCGCAGCAGGAATCGTTGCCGAGAAACAACTGAAGTACGAGATACGAGGGTGAGGAACTGATAAAGAAGCTTCGAGAAGGGAATCTGAAATAGACAGAGAGTGTCTGTGTGTGGCGAGGGAGGGTAAGGAGCACAAAACTACCGCTTCGCTCATCGTCTCTTTCTATAGCACAAGGAATCATTACTATAGACAGAACATAAAGAGAACTGCAACAAAGTTGAACTGAAGGCAGAGGCTTCATATAGAAGAAATCCAAAGTCAACATAAAGTTAACTGTAATCAGAGAGAACACGTTTACAGAATTAGGCTATAGAAATAGACGCAGGCTTTTATGATGTGGGCAGATTTCAAGAATCCACTCGGGCTGCGTCCCAACATTTGTACTACACGACATGTTCATTCTTGGATTTCACAGGTTTAGTCAATTCATGAAATTAGTTCCTAGAACTCTTGACAATTTTGAAAGCAAATTTCTGGATGTAAAGAAAACACAAAAGAACAGCGATCCTCTTTGCATTATCTTCTCTTCTATTTCAAGTTCTTCTCTGTTCCTCCTTCTGAATCTTTCATCATATTTCTGCTTCTCTTCTATTTACTTCCTAATGTATTTTTTTATCTTTTCCATTTCTCCATCTCTCCATTCTCCACTGCAACCTAAATAATGTGGCATGTAGACTCGTTGCTAGGTAACGACCACGGAACAAAGAACTAGACAACAAACGTTTCTAGGCAACTGCCCGTAAACAGCAACAAAGTAAAGGTGTTTTCTGTGCGGTCCGTACAGAGATGTTATAAGCAGGACGTTTTAGTGAGAGTCGAGTTGAGTTGGTTGGTGAGTGCCTGAGTTAGTGAGTGAGTTAGGTAACCGCTGGGCTTCAGTCATTGTAAGCTGTTGCTTTTATAAGCTGAAAGCTTATGCCGGGGAAATTTGGGAACCCAGAGGAAGGGGAGAAATCACCGTTGAAGTCGTTATCTAGCAACGGCTAGTGAAGACGTGACTGTGTATACAAGTGTGTGTGTGAGTGTGTGAATTGTAAAGTATAGTCACGCGCTGTATCAAAGTGTTCAATAAATCCGGTCATCAATCAAACCATGTCATCAGTCACACTATCATCGTGAGAGTATTCTCCTTGTCTGCTTACTTTTGCTTCGGGCCGAACTGTAAACGGACGGCCTGCGCCACTTCCATGAAATATAAGAAATACCTCGCTTAAAAAGACTGCCCTTTAAGTAGACTGCATTTATACGACGTTTGATAAAATCATTTACTGAAATATTTATTGTCATGTTTAAAAAAACAAAACAGTTGCTAGAGAAGAGAAATTATACGTTATACTCTGTCTCAAGCATCTCTGATACTGCGTCATCATTAGAGAATGGCATGGATCGCTACGAAAACTACCACAGTTGATACGTTTCTGGATATTATGTACCGTCTTGGCTCCAATCGACAGAGTTAACCTAACTCGGGCCCCGCTATAGCTCAAGCGGTTAGTCGCTGGCTTCCCACCGCGGCGGCCCGGGTTCGATCCCGGGTCTGGTCAAGTGGGATTTGTGATGGACAGAGTGGCGCTGAGGCGGGTTTTCTCCGAGTACTTCGGTTTCCCCTGCCAATCTCTATTCCCCCAATTGCTCCACAATCCGCCTCACCTATCATCTGGGGCTGGTACAATAGGCCAGAAGTTGCCGCAGTACAAGGGACTTAGTCCCACCCCACTAGCAATAAAAGAAATAATCCCTAATGCCGGACATCAGCATCGACACAACACTGGATATATAAACCAGGATATATGAACCAAGCACAGCATAAACCATCTGTGAGAGTTAAGACAAATATTAAAAACATCATGTTGGTACCATACAGAGAATTTATCTATTTAGTGATGACTTCTGTGCTAATAGTACTAGAGAGTCATCACCAAGCAATAATCACTTAATCATGTACCCAGGTAAAGTAAAAGTAAAGCTATCCCTGTAACAGGCCGTGAAGGCCCTTAGGGTTGTGAGACGTTGAGTGTCCCACATTATCTAAACAATCGGCTCAAAGATGGCGGTAAGGTTGTCAGCCTTACGCACCGGCCGCCCTTTACTCCCCAAGAAAATTATTTAAGTGAAGGAAAATATGAGTCAATACTGAACACAAAATTCAGCTTCTAAGTACACAGAAGTACACCTGATGATGATCCAATAGGGTCAAAACATGTGATTAGCATTATTGTAAATAATTTTTGATATTACTTTCACCTGAAGGATACAGATATATTGTTCTGAATGACACACAACAGGATGCAACACGTAAAGATACCAGATTATACTCGTATTTCGAACATCAGGCGGGAACAAATATCTCCATGTTGAAGATATCACAGAACATGCTATTAACTATTCTTCCATACTGTTCGCTCCTCAAAATATGAACTACCCTCAGACATTTTTCAGACAGACAAAACCATTGAATTATAGTAACAAAAGAACGCAAATTTAAATAAAGTCAGCATTGAAAGGGTTAAGTGCTGTTTTATTGGCGTGGAGGTCTGGTCTTTTACATACTCACCGAACTGGGGACGGGATGGGTCACTGTGAAAGGTAGAATTACAGAACGAGATAAACACCGCTCACAGTAGCTAAAAACGGGAATGTTTCAGCATTATGTCGGTTTGAAAAACGTCTGGGTTTTAAACAGGGCACTTCAAACATTGCAGTTTCAGAAATCTCGTACTTTTTCTTTACGCAAACAATGAAAAACGTTCCAGACACCTCCATAATGAAACCAGACACCATAACAAACCTAGACAGTTCCTTTCGCAAGGCAGGATACAAACCGGGCTGGTTCAGATACTAGCTTTAGGAGAAAGTTTCAAATTGTGTTCAATTTAAAAGCATTTTCTAAGCAACTATGTTTCCAACTATAAATAAATAATTCCATGGAATTTCAAAGATATTCAGCTGCTCAAGAAATCCAAAAGAATTTGAGGAAAATCAGAGGTCCATCACCATGTCCACAAGAACCTACCACTGGTCCTTATCCTGAGCCAGATGAATCCATTTCCCACATTCCAATCCTCCTTCCTTTGAGCATCCTAATAAAAATGGGGAAGAATAAAAATATGGAGTTCCTAATTATGTAACTTTCTTCGGTCTCTCAGACCATTTCGCAACAGAATTCTGGCAACGCCTCTGGCTTATATTCGGGGGTTCCAGGTTCGAATTTAGACAACGGCATCGATTATTCAGGCTTAAACTTTCCTGGTTTTCTTCAGTATCTCAAGGCGAATGCTCGCTTCGTGCTATAGCATTTCCCTTTCCTTATTCATCGATCATGGCGACATTCGGAACTGTGTACTCTGAGCTATCCACAACGTCGACAAATCAGCTACAAATATACTAATTCATTTTGGGTCCAAATATTATCAACACTCTGTCCTAAACAGTCTCACAGCCGCGCCATGGTTCAAGCGGTTAGTCGCTGGCTTCCCACCGCGACCCGGGTTCGATCCCGGGTCTGGTAAAGTGGGATGTGTGGTGGACAAATTGGAGATGGGGCAGGTTTTCTCCGAATACTCCGGTTTCCTTCGCCAATCTTCATTCCGCCAAATCCTCCACCATCATAATCACCCGGGGCAGGTACAATAGGCCAATCAGTGGCTGACGTGCCGAGTGGACCCAGTTGGACTCTACCCCCCACTAAGCGAATTAAAAAAAAATTACGTAAGGAGCGGAAGTTTTCGTTTCCGTCTTCAGTCGTCGTTACGAATATTTGTAAGTAGTTACGAACAGACCCTACCTTATCGTGGTGGTGCGGTTTGAGTGCTCCTGAGATTCTGACAGCTATGCTGGCGGTAGCGTAGCTATTGGTAGGGTCACCCATGCCGGACAGGTCAAGGGGTAGAAGCCAGACGATGAGGGATACCCTAGTCCTGCAGGTTGCGGGCTGGGAGTGAGGCTAACAGCGTCACACCGTAACAACTAAATTGTTCACAAACCAGACGATCAGCCTCGAACGGATTTATTGAACGGAAATCAACATCAGCGAAGGAGCTGAGATGGTTGGAGGATGTACATGATGATCTCCGTAAAATGAAAGTGAAAGGGTGGGAGGAAAGATGAGGAGCAGAGAAGAATGGCGGCAGATTGTTCAGGAGGCCAAAGCTCATCCTGAGCTGTAGAGCCGAGGGGAAGGAAGGATTTTTTTTTTAATTCGCTTAGTGGGGGGGGGAGGCCAACTGGGGCCACTCGGCACGGCGGCCACTGATTGGCCTATTGTAGTCTGCCCCGGGGGATAATGATGATGGAGAATTTGGTGGAATGAAGACTGGCAGGGGGAACCGAAGTACTCGGATAAACCCTGCCCCAGCGCCACTTTGTCCACCACAAATACCACTTGACCAGACCCGGGATCGAACCCGGGCCGCCGCGGTGGGAAGCCAGCGACTAACCGCTTGAGCTATGGCGCGACCAAGGAAGGAAGTTACGAAGAGAAGATGGCGGTACATGAAGATACACTTCAGACGGTATTTCGGGGTGCAAATTTGCAGAAAATGTTTCCTCTTGATAACAGCAACTGTTAGTGCATATTTTTATTTCAGAATCGTTCAGCAAATTTAGTTGACCTTGTAGAAATTTTTAGGTCATTGATGTAAGGGACTTTTATCCTGAAGACTGAGGCAGAACTTCGTCCGAAGCGTCGACAAATTTCTACCAGACCACTTGGCGTAACGTGTCAGGAGACACCACACTTCAAACATTGAACAAATTTAATCTTATCTTAATTCCACCGTGAATAATTTCGTTTGGTGTCACATAAACGTGCTTATAGGTCACCATATATTAAAAATAATTTACAGAGTATCACTATTTCGTTTTTGCATCCTACCCGCGCATGCGCCATTCTAAGCCTCATGGCTACGTAACAGATGTTTGTCTTTGGCGACTCATTGATTCCTTCATAATAAATTCTACATCAATCAATTCTCTTTATTTACATGTGGATGGATAATCAATACATCTACAGCATATTACGCTCATCTGGCAACAGTGTTTCATGGTTAAATAAAAATCAGCCACGTGACGCAATGAAACGAGATCGACCTAATAACGTTTGTCGGATCGATATATCGATAATAGCAGCAAATCATTAGCGTGGTGAAATTAAGCGAAGTAGCAGATGTGATTACGGACTTAATACTATAAATTATTAATCAACTGGTGTTACACCCGTTGCCAATTCAACGGGAAATTTCATTGTTAGTTACATATTATCTGTTTCCTCTGCTTTCTCCCTGCGTAGTAGGTTGAGGTACTATATTACAAGCCTTGCGGGTCTGGTCAAGTGGGATTTGTGGTGGACAAAGTGTCGCTGGGGCAGGTTTTCTCCTAGTACTTCGATTTCCCCTGCCAATCTTCATTCCACCAATTGCTCCACAATCACCCTCACCTATCATCTGGGGCTGGTGCAGTAGGCCAGAAGTTGCCGCAGTACAAGGGACTTAGCCCTACCCCACTAGCACAAAAAAAATACAAACCGAAAGGTTGCGAATTCGATTCTCGTTAAGGTCATTGGATTTTTCAATTAACCAAATCCTTCCAGCAGTACTATGGCAATGGGGTCGACTCTGCCTTTTAACAGAAACGAGTACCAGGGATCTTCACTTAATCATTAATAAACGATTCGGCGTCCCTACAATAACACTGTCACTCGTTTGACTGTGACTAGAGACGAGGTTTGTAGCTGGATTTATTGGACGCTTGTACTCGTAGTTGTAAATAGCTGCGAGTCTCATTAAGTCACACTCCAAAGATCACTGTAACTACAGCACACATAAAGCCTTCTCCGGCTTCACTAGCCGTTGATTGGCAGCAGCTTCTAACAACGAACGTTCGCCCTCCTCTGGGTACTCGAAATATCCCCCGGCTTCAGCTATCATCTCAACAGCTCAAAATCAAAGAGAAAGAGGTTACGATGACTGGGAATGACTTCAACGGGCCATGTAATGTTGTAAAGGTGGTTCTCTAAACCCGGTGATGAACCAACGAGTACCATTAATTTAGAAACTGGTAGGTCCCTCAAGAACTAGAAATATCATGACGTAACACTACGTAGGCCGGTCACGGTAGATGAGCGGTCTAAGGCATGTACTGTCTTCGCTCGCTTTGAAACCGGCATCGTGGGTTCGAATCCCACTCAGGGCATGGATGTTTAGTTTGAATGCGTGAGTTTTTCAGTGTTTGTGTACAGATAGAGGCCTTGCGACGAGCTGATCACCCGCCCAAGGAGTCCTACCGAGCGTGTAAGATCTAGAAAAACCGAAGTGAACGGAGTTCATGGAGGTAGGCCTAGGCCCACTGGGGCTGTAGTGCCAAGGGGGAAAAAAAGACACTACTCAACCGCACATGGGTATTCCAAATTAGCATTTCGAATAGTAATTTAGATAACTGATTAATGGGACTCACATTTTCTCCAACATATATCAGAAGAAGAGTTCTATCCTCTGGGATATAACGCTGTATAATCCGTTGAAAATCAACTGACGTTTCGGACGAACACGTCGACTCAATCTTCAGGGTCGAAGAATAAGCCAAGCTAGAAACCAACATGCAGTAGGTAGTAAGCAGAGGAATCAGACTGCATATACAAGCAGGAGAGAGATCAGATGCCTTCAACATCACGCGCGCAACTTCGTTGCCAGAGCAACACACGTCAAGTCCTGGAATTTACTTTAAGGACTTTCTGATACTTAATGCAGTCTGAAGAAGCCGGTTTGCTTAGCGGCAACGCCATAGATATATGTTCGGGTGGCTGATGATTCCATTCTTAACTGGGATATCAGCTATTCCAGCTGAGTTATTTAGAGGTTTTCCTCAGTCTCTCCAGGAAAATATAGGGACATTGTCTCCATTACGCTACATTCCTTCCAAATCATTCTCAACTCATTAGCCATCCTACAATTTGACTTTCACAACTGTAGTATATGAACTAAAAGCGTCGTTAAACAAACCGAGAAGAAAGATACAGCACTGTCGGTATGCTTTACACCCCCCGCTAATGGTCACCATTTTTTTCATTCAGTCACACATCGATATCAGATATCGAGGATTTCGTATTGTTTCGAGAATGAAATATTGGCAAGGGGAACAACACAGTTGGACTCGATGTTGCATTTGACGAGTGTGGGCGCATAACAGAACATAATATATCCGCTAACATGAATTTCCAACCGAGACCCTAGTACCTCCAATGTATTTATTTAACAATATTTTGGATATATAACTTTTTGTTTTAGGGTTCAATTGCTCCCGTGTTTGCGTCAGTGCCAGACAGAGGGCAGCACTGATTTATCGAATCTGACACTTCCAGATTGATGTCTGCATATATCAGTAATTACGCCCTGTTGAAGGAGGGGGGGTTGGGGTTACAAAGTTAACCCTCCACGCTGGTTGCCGTTCATACCATTCAAGGCATGGGGGGAGGTAATTATCCAGGAAATTTATCGGCAGTTTAGGCTTCAGACATACATTTTTTTAAACACTGTATCAGGTACATGCAATGTTATGATGTTACTAACAGGCCAGACATGACAACCTGTTAACCAGAATATTTAGTAGCGCTAAATACACGAGAGAGATGCGCCTTCATACATCGTATTCACTTAACTTCAAATTTAAACTTCCAATACAAGCTTTACTTAAATAAAAGCTTTCCTATCAACAGCCTATGCAGAGTGTCCATGAAGTCCCCGTGTATTTTGTTATTATGCAAATCACATGACTCTTCGGTAGACATAAGCACACGAAACTTTACTTCAAATTCTTCTCTCATTTCTTCTCCCGATTCGAGGTCACAGGCCTGAGTAGCATCACAGGCTGTTCTACATCTATTCTCAATTATATACCACAAAAAACAAAAGTTCGATAAACTAGATAGGGATTTCACGAACAGCCTGTATTCCCACAGTAACATGGAACCCGCAAGCTTAGAAACTAACAAATATTTATCTAAAACTGTTAAGAAACTGCAGTCCACCATACAAAGAAAGAGAGACTCCCATCATTTAAGCGTGATAACTCGAACATGACATGGAAATGGTTACATCTTTTCTCCTTCTCGATGTCCCAAACGAGCATATACGGTTGTGAGACGTCGAGGCTCCCACGTTTTCTAGATAATCGGCTCAGAGAGGGCGGTGAGGTTGTCAGCCTTTCGCGCCGATTGCCCTTTACGCTCAGGAAGATTCCTGTTACTCATTTCTGTTAGAGGCTGAGTCGACTCCAGAGCCATAGCGCGGCTGGAAGGATTAGGTCCACTGAAAAATCCAATGATCTCATCGGGAATCGAAACCGCGACCTTCCTAACTTAAGCACAGTGCCTTAACCAGCTACGCTACCGCGTGCCTCCGATTTTATCTATATATATATATAACTGAGGTTACCGTGGTATCCCATGAGGCTCCTCTGCTAAAGACCGGGAGGTACCTTACAAATGGTGAAGACCACTTCCTTCCAAATCCTTACTCCCTGTCATGGAATCATTCGAGTTACTGGCAGCGTCGTTATACACACACACACACACATATATATGCTAATAATAATCAAAAAACAAATATCTGTACCATGTACGGTAGACAGGAAGTGTGTCCCATGACAGGCGCCCTGCGTCCCGACGCCAGGTTGCGTGTCAGCATGGGGGTGACGCTCCTGTTCGTGAGACGGACATAACGCCAGAATAATTGGACGTACAAGCAACTAGAAGCACAGGCGTCTGTCTGCGTGTTTGTTTTGTAAGGAAACAAGACGGCTTCCTCCTCCACTGTGTTGTCATGACGACTAGCATTATCAACTTGCAGCGTCGTGACGCCTGAATTAAAACAGACAGCTACCTTCTGCTAGACGTCCTCTTTAGGTTTAGTGGAAAGGAGCAACAGTGCAATGCGCAGGCGCTGTGCACTGACAGAGAAGTATTAAGTGACTGACTCACCGAAGTCCGAACAAACTGACGTACGTACATTATTAACTTGCTGACTAATAAATCATTGAATGACTATCTCTTACGTAACTAACTACGCTACTAACCGGTTAGGTTTTTTTTATTGCTAGTGGGGTGGGACTAAGTCCCTTGTACTGCGGCCACTTCTGGCCTATTGTACCAGCCCCAGATGATAGGTGAGGGTGATTGTGGAGCAATTGGTGGAATGAAGATTGGCAGGGGAAACCGAAGTACTCGGAGAAAATCTGCCCCAGCTCCACTTTGTCCACCACAAATCCCACTTGACCAGACCCGGGCCGCCGCGGTGGGAAGCCAGCGACCAACGGCTTGAGCTATGGCGGGGCCCAACCGGTTAGGTAACTAAGATTAATATTTTCTAAGATGTGACACCGTGTAGCCTGGTCGATTTCTGCCCTAGTTTCAGAGGAACCTACTGCCTCCATAATCAGGGCAGAAGAGTAATTAGAGTGTGAAGACATTTGGACGGATATAGCGTGAGGTCGAGCCTGAACCTGAGCCCTCAGCGAGCCCAATAGAGTTACTAAAACAGTGAATATATGAGGATATGACATATCGTGGTTCTGAGCCACCTTCAAGAGAAAGAGAGAAATCAGGTGAAAGAGTGGCCCACTGCCTATCTGTTCACTTAAGGCGCCTCCACATTACTCGTGCTCGTACTCGTGTGACTCACTATGCTCGCGAGTAATGTGGACGATATGGCAAGTCACGGGACAAGGAAATTTTAAAATTTTTAATTTAAAAACTATAGGAATTAATTAAAATATGACTACAGCCTATACACACTAAGAGTAAATATACAGATCCTCACGCCCCGAAGCCTGGCGAGATTTACGGGCATAAGTAAAAACCAGACGAGTCTCCCGACGAGCACGATCACGAGTAATATGGATGCGCCTTTAGAAAAATTTAAGGAATCATATGACATCACCTTGTTGTCTGTGTATCCTCAACCCGGTTGTTAGGCAACGGCTCAGTAAATTCCTTCCCTCGGTAACGAATACACTAGTAAAAGAGGAATTGTTCGACGCGTCGTTTCCCATGCGGTCCATGCCGTATCAAAGGAAAGTAGGCCATAACTTCTTCCCAGAAATTCTCGTTATACATTCTATTCATCCCCCTACTCCTTGCTAATTCCCCATACTCAGCCCTAATTAGCAGCCTCTGCTAGTTGCGTAGCCTTTCTTCCATTCGCTCTGCTTTTGAAAACGGCCCTTTACAAGGGCACTGTTCTTCCTGACTTGCTTCTGTTGTTTCTGGTTCGCTCAAAGAGCCAACATTTTTATGTCCTTCCCATTGGTCCGCCCGGAGCTCTGTTCCCTCCCCCCTTCCCGTCTCGCTATTGAACTCTCAGTACGAAGGCAGCTGGTTCCTCCGAAAGCCGATCACAATGGCTGCGCAGTGCCTTCGTCCGCTTGAAAGCTGGGATCGTGGATACGAATCCATCTCGAGACATGGATGCCTGTGTGAGTTTATTCTGTGTTTGTGCTGTTCCGTGTGTAGGTAGCGGCCTTGCGACGGGCTGATCTCCCGTCCAATGAGTCCTCTAGACTGTGTGTGGGATAACGAAACTAAAAAAGCGGTCAGAGCCCAACAAAGGGCCGCAGAGCCATTGTTGAATGAATGACTGAATGATTCTTTGGAAACATTTGCAACAATCTATCAGATTGAATTGGGTCACACTGTAGAAGGCAGCATTATTCAGAGTCACTGTCACCAAATCCCCAAGTTCTACGGCTGAGTTACTAAGACTGGTGTTTACTTCAATGACTGACCACAGGGTGACAACCAACTGGCCGACTGACTGACCGTCTGCTTAACTAACTAGCTAAGTAAGTCACAGACTGACTGACGAACTGGAACATGGACTAAGATAAAAGTACGAATTGACTATCAACATTAATGAATTGGGGCACACGGTAGCGTAGTTGGCTGAGACACTATGCTACAAGGAAAGTCGCGGGTTCGATTCCAAATGAGGTTATTTGATTTTTCAATTGAACTAATCCTTCCAGCCGCACAATGTCTCTGGTATCGACTAAACCTCGAACAGAAATTAACATCAGGGATCTTCCTTGGGGTAAATGATGGACGGAGATTGAGGCTGACAACCTCATCGCCATCTATGAGCTGATTGTCTAGAACATGTGGGAGCCTCGACGTCTCACAACCCTATGGGACTCCACGGCCTGTTATGGGTTTGGCTTCACCTTTTTACCACATGAATAACTGTCTACTTATCAAATCGCCGAATCTCTGATTAATTAACAGACTCTCTTAGCGGGCTACGAACACACACACATGCAGCGACGTGGTGATGCAACAGTGGCATAATAGACACCAAAAGCTTTCAATGCATTGTGACAAAGAGTTTTGATCTTTTTTTACTTTAAAATGAGAAATGATTGCAGTTGCGCTTCTTTTGATCCTGGAATGAATGACACGCCATTTATTGTAAAAAGGTTTTACTTTTTTTTCACTGGCTCTACAGCCCCCTTGGGTCCTGGTCTCTGATTTTCAGTTTCAGGATCATTTTACACGCGGTAGGACTCCTTGGACGGGTGATCAGTTCGCCGCAAGGCTTCTACCTAAATACAGGACAACACAAACACATAATAAACACATAAACATACCAAACATCAATACCTCGTGTGGGATTCGAACCCATGAACCCGGCTTCCAAGCGAGCGAAGACAGTACATGCCTTAGACCGCTCGGCTACTGTGACCAGCAATTTATGAGAATAATATATAAGAATTCAGTTCGTACCTCACAGGAAACAGATCCGAACCCACGATCCCGGCTTCCGAGCGAGGGAAGACAGTACATGCCTTAGACCGCTCGGCTACTGTGAGCGGCTCGTTTGACTTATACTATCATATATTTATATAGAGTTATATGTTTCGACATTTCAGGGCCATGTTTAGAGGCTCAAAAATAAGACAAATCTGCTCAACATTTGCTGTAGGTTTGAGTAGAAATTAGCACAAGTTATAATTCTACTAAGAGCTACAGAAATTGAAACAAGTTCATATGTTGAGTCCCTGAATATGGCCCTGAAAGGCCGAGACTTATAAAGTCATAAAATGTTTCACTATACGCATTAAACGTGATTATACTAGATCATATGTCTTTCCAAGAAAGTATTTTAAAAAAGGCACTTTCTCTTTGGTATGGCTGTACATATGGAGCATTCATCATTCACTAAATTGGAATGTGAAACTCTCTAGACTGTCTCATTATACGCCACAAGCCACATTCATATTCATATTCACAATACGGATCGTTCAGTGTATTCACGATGGACAGTACCACGTAGGGGGCTCACTTCAGTGAGAGCTAAGCTCTCGTTAGGGCGGAGGGCTGCGACAGTAGGCATTCCTGCAATACACTCCCCTCCTGCATTCATGTGCAATCAGATTCGCTTGTACGGAATTAGAAGGTCTATTTATTCAAATGATGCACAGCGTCGAGACGCCCTCGCATTCAGCACTACTTTTTCTTTAGAGATTTTGCTTTACTTATTAGAAAGGTCTTACTGTGGAATTTTATATTGTTAACCAACTAACCGATTGACCGACTGACTAGACCTCTGGTAGCAAAACTCGAAAGTTCAACACTTCTAATACCAAAGCCCGTCACTGAACACGAACGTGAGCCAGTTCCATCCACCTCCCATTCTCACAACCTACTTCCCTAAGATCCAGTTTTTTTTATTACTAGTGGGGTGGGACTAAGTCTCTTGTACTGCGGCCACTTCTGGCCTATTGTACCAGCCCCAGATGATAGGTGAGAGTGATTGTGGAGCAATTGAAGGAATGAAGATTGGCAGGAGAACCGAAGTACTAGGAGAAAACCTGCCCCAGTGCCACTTTGTCCACCACAAATCCCACTTGACCAGATCCGGGATCGAACCCGGGCCGCCACGGTGGGAAGCCAGCGACTAGCCGCTTCAGCTATGGCGCGGCCTAAGATCCATCTTACTAATTAACTAATTCTGGCAGTAGAACCCGAAGGTCCAACACCGCTAAAGCAAAACCCGTCACTGGACACGATCCTGAGCCAATTCCATCCTCCTGCCATCCTCAGAAACTACATTCATAATAAGAACTTTATATTTTGTCCTCAACATTAGTTAGTTTAGTTTTACATGAGACTGAGTCCACTTGGTACGTCGGTCACAAACTGACCTATTGTACCAGCCCCGGATTATATTTGATGACGTATGTGAAGCAGTTAGTGGAATGAGAATTAGTAGGGGAAACAGAAGTACTCGGAGAAAACCTGCCACACTGGCACTATATCCACAACAATTCCCACATGACCTGACCTGGGATCGAAAGCGGACCGTCGTGGTGGGAAGCCGGCGACTAACCTCTTGATCTATGGCACGGCCTATTTTTACGATTATTTTTACATTGCCCTTTATAGCAAGCTTCTTATTTTGGGCCGCGCCATAGCTCAAGCGGTTAGTCGCTGGCTTCCCACTGCGATGGTCCGGGTTCGATCCCGGGTCTGGTCAAGTGGGAGTTGTAGTGGACAAAGTGGCGCTGGGGCAGCTTTTCTCGGAGTACTTCGGTTTCCCCTGCCAATCTTCATTCCACCAGTTGCTCCACAATCACCCTCACCTATCATCTGGGGCTGGTACAATAGGCCAGAAGTGGCCGCAGTACAAGGGACTTAGTCCCACTCCACTAGCAATAAAAAATACCTAGTGAGGAAGGTGGTGTATTGGTGTATCTTATGTTAATGAGTTGCTTTGTTCTTTAATTAACTACTGAGCTATCCACAGTTATTTATATTACATGAATGTCGTGGTGAGTTATAGAAACGCCGAGTGGATATTGTGGTGAACTAAAATAGCAGGAAGGGAGAGAGAATAAACAGACGTTTATGAGCACCTCAAACCCAGAATATCCATTATCACAACGCAGTGCAATCAATCGAATCAGGAATTTGAGGCAGCTCATCTGATAACAGCCGTCCCATCGCAGCAGAAGAGCCGATCCGTATGATAAGGTTAGAACTGCACGAATTAATATTGGCAGCGCTGGCGTCTCTGCAGTTTTAATGGCTTGGACTGGGAGGTGACATTTGAAGCAGATATTTTGTTGTACAGTAGAGAGGGTAGGTCTGATATTATAGGGGATGATGGTGACAGGGGTTGGAGTGATTCATCGTCGTGTATATCAAGAGGACAACAAATCAATAAGTCCTCTGAATAACTCAACATTGGTTTAATGCCAACTTTCATATATCCTTCCTGTAGTGGCATTTTTAATAATATAAATGATTACTGCAGTTAAAGAGATTTATACATATATATAAAATATTTTACATTGCTTTCCCATTTGTTGATGAAAAATATATGAAATACTGTAAAGGTCGTTTTTCATTTTAAATAATATTAAATAAAAAAGTTGCAAACAGCTTTCAACGCGGAGTTTTAAATTTATCTCCGTTTCAGATAATTCATAGTGAAGGGTTTGAGAGTACACACGTGACTGCCGCATTTATCGATATTCGGTTTGGGCTGCTGCTGGAATTTACTGATTCTCAACAAATTAAGAAACTCAATTTTCCAACACGTGAAAGTCATTGAATCGTTTGGAGTATTCAACTATTTAAGTATATTGTCAGGTGTATATGTGACTATAGACGGGGTTTCGATTGGTTGATAAATTTACTGATCACTTATAGGGCGTAACTACATATAACTATAACACTATCGCTAATTCCAAAATTTATAGTTCAGTACAGTACATAGCCTAGTGCTCTGTCTGTTAGTAGACGTTTCCTGGAAACGGCTCCAACAATGACTATTTCTCTACCTCCGGGGTCAAGTCATAGACTCACGTACAAAGATGACTAAGCTCTAACTTTGTCTCTTACTTATAACTTCTCGGCACGGACCACGTCGGAAACACAACTCTTCTATTTTTGCGTTCTTGTCTGTTGCTGCGGGAACCGTTGCCCAGAAAATCCATAGCATATCCGCCCATCTCGTGGTCGTTGCATAGCAACGGCTCTACACACTAAATTAGGCTATGGTTTTACGAAATCTAAGGACAATATCATTCCATGATGGCGTACAGATGGTATATGTGGGAGAAATTAAACTCTTTCGTAAATTCAACGTTACATAAAATTAAATAACCGAATTTTGGGCCCGTTCAATTTGCTTCAGAGGAAGAGACATTGGTACCCATAGGGCACGGGGGGGGGGTGTTTCTATTTCGTGATGAAACGAAAGTTCTCTGTCCATGTTCGTGATTGAATCCGGGATCATGAACTTCTTTTCCAAAATTTCCTCTAGAAAGTGAGAATTAAATGGGAAAGGAATTCCTGGCGTTTGCGTAAGCCGAAGCCTTGTTACTGTGTTCACAAGAACACACCAATGGACCACAGTATTGCATCCTATTTCTACGGGATTCATTTTAATATTGTCATCATAATTACGTCTAAATAATAAACTTAATATCTTCCTTTTGATTTCTTCTATTAGAACGTTGTAGGGGACAATTTGAAACCCACTCAGCTTTGTTTCTACCCGCTCTGGGTAAAAAGGGGGACACTGTAAAAACATTTACGCTGCTCATGAATTTTTGATCATCTTTACCGTAAGGATTTTTCAGTGATATCTGAGTTTCTCACAGTGATGTTTACGAAATAGTTCAATTTCCTGAGATATAACGCCGTGTAGTCCGTTTGAAATTAACAGACGTTTCGGACGAACATCATCTTAAGCTTCAAGATCAATATATAAACATATCTTGAAGCAGGTAGCAACATGTTACCTGCCAAGAAAGAAGAAAATAGATGTTTCATGCTGGTTCTTGGTTGTTTTTTTTCACATATTCCTCCGAAACGTCGACTGATTTTCAACTAATTCTACGGTGTTATATCCCAGAAGATACACTGTTCAGGTTTCGCTCTTGTGAACTATGAAGGTCCGCCCCAAAAGTGAGATATTTGCACGAGGCCCTGAATAGGGCCATATTTTCTCACAATTCTGTTCCCCCCTTTGAAGATAAACACTGTGAGCCTTTAAAATGGCCGTTGCCGTATATGCGCCCCACTTCTCCGCAATGTGTTCATTTGTTTCCTCCTTCCTTGTACTTTAAATTTCAACCCTGATGATGGAGGCAGCATACATATGCTTCTGAAACATACGAATACTACACAGTATCAGACCCCAGAAAATCACAGCATGGCTTTTAAGCTTTGGTTTCCTACTTCTCACTGAAAGTGCAATGAAGTTGCCGCGGTGTTGCAATTTATATTTCCAAGGCTCAGGGATTTATGCTCCTGTGTCGTGATGCATCTGTCACATCCATGACGCTCTAAACATGGCTGCTGTCAGTTTAGTGACTGAATTAATGGAAGTGGGACAATTCCCGCATTTCCCTTTTAAATTTGTTCACAAGCGTCAAGGAGACGGCCTTCGCGTCTGCACAGAGAGCCAGTATTGGCAGGCGGCCTACTTCCACAGCCATGGAAATTAGTTCCGCTCATGATCGGACCAGGGCAGCCACTTCAGGCCGAGGCCAAC
The DNA here is from genome assembly GCF_002891405.2 of Cryptotermes secundus. Classification (NCBI taxonomy): domain Eukaryota; kingdom Metazoa; phylum Arthropoda; class Insecta; order Blattodea; family Kalotermitidae; genus Cryptotermes; species Cryptotermes secundus. The sequence goes on from NW_019718639.1 coordinate 958,805, forward strand.
ACTGGCAACACTGGCAACACTGGCAAGGATTTCCCTATTTCACAAACCGTCACAGAGAATCCCAGGGAAAAAATCACAAAAGTTTGATAATACCAACTAATTATAAATGTTAAGTAGGTACGTTTGAATATTAACTAACTCAGTGCCTGATAACGTACTGGGAACGTGTCTGTCTGAAAGATTCACTCCCTCACAGGTGTTTTGGAGTACCGACCAATTGACTCGAAAGAATCACTGGCCAACTGACAGAGCGCCTGGCTGAAGAGACGAATGACTGCGTTGCAGTGACTTTATCTAACTGACAGAAAGTTTAATTGAATGACTTGTTGGCTTAGTCACTAAATGAATAACTGGTTAAGATAGCAGCAGTAACTTCCTGTCTACTTCTCTGTCTGAATTACTGACTGACCGAGAAGCAGTCTGAATAGCTCACTGACTTATTCACTGGCTAACTGAATGATTTGTGACCCAGCAGTAAGATTCCTGGATGACTGACTGACCCAGCAGTAGGATCACTGGATGAACCAATGACCCAGCAGTAGGATCATTGGATGAACCACTGACCCAACAATAGGATTACTGGATGATTCACTGAACCAGTTGTAGCATCACTGGATGATTCATTGACCCAGCAGTAAGATCAATGGATGATTCACTGTCAAAGTAGTAGGATCAGTGGATGATTTACTGACTCAATAGTAGGATCACTCGTTGATTCAGTGGTAGCATCACTGAATGATTAATTGACCCAGCGGTAGGATCACGAGACGATTGACTGTCCAAGTAGCAGGATCACTGGAAGGCCCATTGACCCTGTAGTAGGATCACCAGATGGTTCATTGAAGCAGGAGTAGGATCACTAGATGATTCATTGACCCACCAGTAAGATCACTGGATGATTGACCCAGCAGTACGATCACTAGATGATTGTTCGACCCAGTAGTAGGATCACTGGATGACTGACTGACCCAGTAGTAGGATGACTGCATGATTGACTAACCCAGTAGGATCACTGGATGATTGACTAACCCAATAGGATCACTGGATGATTGTTTGACCCAGTAGTAGAATCACTGGATGACTGGTTGACCCAGTAGTAGGATCACTGGATGATTGTTTGACCCAGTAGTAGGATCACTGGATGACTTGCTGACCGACTGATGAAACTGCGGTGACCGGGCGAGGTGCTTACATAAAGGCCCTTTTCTTTCCTCTGGACATGTTGCACTTTGAACTCGGCGACATGAGCGCCTGATAGGCTGCTGACTCCCTGGGAAGCAACTAGAACGACCGATGTGGGCACGAACTGTCAGGTCAACCTGCACCTCATTATCTCCGGACTATGATCAACTTTCAAGGCTTTGAGGGCAGCCATTCATAACAACTGCTAACCTGTGTGTTCCAGCCAATCACAAAGCTGTCAATCGCAACATGTGATCACTATAAAGAAACCGGACGGTACTTCCAAAACAACTGTTTGAGTAGCGAGTCTCCTGAACTACTACTCTGAGGTCCGTTGTTCGAATTCTTCACTCGAAAAGGGTTATTTATCCTTCATTTGTTGTTTAATGACACATTCGGTAGGTCGACTGATGAATGATAATTAATGAACTGGAAATATCTGGAAGGAAGCGTTTGTGACCTAATCATGATACTATTTCAAAATTTGCGTGATGGGACTGAGCAAAACCACGAAAGAGCTCAGAATAGCCGGTTTCTCCTACCAAGATTTGAACTGAATTTCCGAATAAAAGTTCGGACAGTTACCGCTACGCTAACCCGCTCGATATGACCAGCAGCTTTAGGTTTCTATGATATATTATGTCAGTGAACAAACTGACCTGAGTCCTCTTAAGAAGCTGATAGTATCTCATCCAATCTTGAAATTATCCGCTCTTTATGGGCCTCAAATATTTATTACGAGGGTTCAAGAGACCACACCGCTCGAGGACTCTCGCTTATTGTTTGCACCGCTTGCCCTCAGTAGCTGAAGACGTAGGCAATAACCTCTTCCGAAGCGTCTGCAAAGTTTTACCAAACTACACGGCTTCATACACCACAAGATACTATTCTTCCCAATAACCGTCATGATTACCTGAAATCTCATATATAAATATAAAGTTAACCTTGTTCTTAACTAATTAAACACCACACCATGAAGTTGTATGGTGTAAAGGAGGTATAGATCCATGAATTTTTAATCTCGGCACCAGATGAAGCCGAATGATCAGCTTCACAACCCGGCAGCCTTACTCCCAAGAATGTAGCCCTCGGTACTCATTGTAAAGGCTCCAGAGCCAGTCTGGACGCTGGGGAGAAGGGAAATATCTCTCGCCCCTGACGCGATTCGAACACCGAACCCACGGCCTACCAACCCGTAAGTGGTCGCTGTGCCGACCGAGCTATCCCAACTTCCATGTATATTAGTAGGTTATATTATTTCGTGGGTTTTAGCCTGAATAAAAATTGTGGGGGGGAGGCATTGCGTAGGGCCCTACTGAACTGTCACTGGGGTTGAAAGCGATGGGAAAATCCTAACGGATCACGAGGTTTCGAACACATGACCGTATCTAATGAATTTCCACGAACCTGGCCATTTATCATTAAACTCGTTGTATGAAACTGTTGTCTGTCGAAATACTTTCAGCACTCAAGACAATACAACAGCTCACACCAGAGGCCACTTCGTCAATGTCCTCTTTTTATTTGTGGTTTATTCCACGCCGCTGTCTGCATCTACATTATGAAGCGCGGGACAACACGTTCAGTAATGGCTCGGATTTCGAAGGAATCGGCCCTGGCCTAATCAAGGTGCTAACCGACATTTGCAAGGAGTGACTGAGGAAAACCACGGGAAACCTCAGTCAAGATAACCGATGCCCGGCCGAGATTGCGCCATATCAACCATTCGGTTGCGCCGTATGCTCTGGTAAAATCACACCGAATGTTCTCTTCTGTCCTTGAGATATTAGATTACTCCGAAACGTCAGTGCATTTCTACCAGAGTACAGAAGGTCTCATGCAAGAAGATCATAACGTTTTCTTTGAGCCGGTTTCCGTAGCGGTAACCATCTAGAATTGTATACTGGAGGTGCTTAGTTCGAATCTCAGCCAGGACATTTGAAATTTTTAATTACTCTTATTGTAGCTTCTTTCAGGAAAATTTTGGGATAGTGCCTTTATTATTATTATTATTATTGAAGGGGGTGGGTTTCCCCATGCACCGCGACTGGTAGTCTATTGTACGTCCTCCTTTGATGTTCTACCAGTCGGCATACCCTACCGGTACTGGTTCGTGCCATCAGCCCCGACTTAGCCAACGAGTTCGGCCTCTACTGGCTCAGCGGTACCTGATGCTTCCCCCATCCACCAGAGGCGTTAGAGACTCTTCTTGGGCAGTAAATGTCCGATAATTTGGCTCAGAGGTCTCCTAGAGACATGAGGTTCTTTTACGTACCGTAAAGCTACGACACGGGACCCACGGCTTAAAGTCCCACCCGGAGGACTTGTTCCCTGAATTTTTCCGCCCTTAAAAATTCCACGACCTCCGCCGAGTTTGAACCCAAGTACCACGAGTCATGAGGCCGCTGATAGTACCTTACTATGCCACTACCGCTTCCTTCCCGATATTTTCCAATTTAACATTAGTCTAGCTCCATATAATGCGATGTTATAGAATTTAACAAGTGACAATGTCGCTATGGGAGCCGTGGGTCCTCGAACCTGACACCCCTGCTTGTCTGCAGCGAAGGAAAATTCAGAAAAACTTTAGCTTGTTTGGCGGTCTTCATACGAGGGAGAGTCAGTCCATAGGTCACAGACAGATATAAAACGTACATCGATACACTCGTCCCATTGCTTTACCAGTATGTCGGAACCCACAGCTTAGAAGTCTTTTGGCTGTTGTCTCAGCCACCTCAACACTTGGTTGGACATCATCCACGGCTGCCGAACCTTCTTGAGATAATTTCTTCACCTAGTTGGGAACCCCTTAACGCGGCAAACACTTCCCACCACAAACAGGATTTTTTCTTTATGAATATTATTTGCATTGAGTTATTTTACCCACAAAGACACACAACAGAACACTATTCTTCGGTAGTATATTCCTCAAGCACGGTCGCCATTTTCACTACCGAAACTCTGTCTGTGAAAAATATAATTACAGCTGTTTTACTCCCATTTCGACCTGTTTATTGACTCTCACTCGAATATGAATTGTGTGACTTGCTACACGCGAAGCAACCGAACCAACACTAGCACGGGGTTCGAACCCACTACTCACTCTTGTATTACCCCTAGTAAGTGTTTCAGTCCATTGAATCCATAACAAAAGAACACGGTCAACCCCTTCATATCTTGAATCACTGAGCACATGCAGAAATTTTCATATTACCTTAAATGATGACGTAATGGTTACTCGGCCTATTACAGCTCACTGGGGAAATGGTGGGGGGGCTTGTCAACTTGCCGGCGGCCTCTATTGAATTGTGCGTAATACAGGCTGAATACATACATTGTCAGCCGGCTGGATGGCTAATTGGAGACTGAATAGATTATTCAAATCCTGTGCAACTTATCAACTGAATTAGACGACCACAGGCGAGACCTGCTGCCCGCAGCACCTCGTCCGTCCACACTGCCGCATCCCAAATAGAGAGAGAGAGCAAGTGTGAGGGTGATCAGCGGTATTAACATACGTGAGACCCGAGAATCTCGACAGGATCACTGTTTTCTAGAATGTGACGCCGCGTAGACTGGTAGAAAGTTACAAACGGGGGCCTCCATCTTCATGACAGAAAGCGTAAGGCGAGCGGATGTGCCGCCCTTGTACAGCAACACAGAAGAAGGGAAACAAGTTCGTCTAGAGGCAGTATTCTGGTCTCGTATTCAGGAGGTGCTTGCTTCGTTTCTAGGCAGGGACACTGGATATCGTGAGGTTTTCGTAATTTTCCTCAGTCTCTTCAAACAAATGACGGGATAGTATTCTGATTAGGCTACAAAAGATTCCTTTCAAATTCAATCCAATTCATCAATCATGCTCCCATTCGACGGCAAGTGGTTTCGGTAGTGACAGCGTCGTTAAACAAAGATAGAAAAAAGATGTGTCAATAGAAAGGAGAATAGGCAAATGAGTAGATTCATGGACGGATAGACGGGCGGATATTATTAAGTGTACGAGTGACTACAGACGGGGTTTGGATTGGTCACTCGATTTATTGACCACTTTACCACACAACTCGGAACTACAAGTAATTAGAGCGCCACCGCTAATACCCACACTTTACTAATAACTACAGCACACTCTCTGTGTTCTCAGTTCGGCCTCGAAAGACTAAGAAAAGCAACAGGGAACCTCAGTCAGGATAACCGGTGTTCAGGTGAAAAATCGAACCGAGCACCTCCATAATAAAAATACTACCGCTACAGTAACCCGCTCGGCTAAAGTGTATAAGATTTGAAGCTCTCGTGGCTATGAATACGAAGTTTGCTGCTTTCTGGGCCGTGACTTAGCGTAGTCCGATAGAAAGTTACCAGGGTTTCGGAGGTACTTATTGTTTACATCTTCAGGATAAAGTTGTAAAGTGCATGAGAAGACTCTTGTACTTATGAGAGTAAATTAGGAAGGAAGTTAATGTAGATGTAATTAATTTCACTTGTATTCGAGGGGTTTCGGTTCGAATATAGGCCAGGACACTAAATTATTATGAGGCTCTTGGCTGTTTTTCCCCCGATCCCTTCAGGAAAATGTTGGAATAGTTGAAATGGCCACGACCACTGCCTTCCTTATTCCTAACAAATTCCTTAATCAACATTTCTGTGATTGCACGCTATAAAATCAGCAGGACTGACATCGTAAAATAGAAAATAAATGCGAAAAACAGCTTAGGCAGTAAAGTTGCTCACTACAGCATTCATCAAACAATTAGCTTGTGTGATTGTGTCAATCTGTCAATCATTCACTGGAGGGAAATTTACCTGCTGCTGGCCCTATCACCGCCAGGGAGTGACGCATCCGACAGTCCTCGGATAACTTACGAAGGAAGGAGAAGAAAGGAAGCATGGAAAGTAAGTAGAAAAGTAGGAAATCAAAGATAATGGAAATCGAGAGCTGAAATAAATATGGGAGGAAGAAAAAATGAAAAAATAAAGAAAAAATTCTCAGAAGAACTATTCTCCTGATTACCTTGATACGGCACGGACCACGCAGAAAACTACGGGTCCAACAACATTTCTACAGTTGCGTGTGTATTTGTTACCGCGATAAAGGTTTTACCGAGCCGTTGCCTATCAACGATAATGGGGAAAGTATATAGACACACAAACTGATGGGAGGGATTTATGAAGTACGCCGTTGGGTTGGGCTCTGGTACCATGATATACATAAGAATTTAAAAAAATTTGGTTTAGCAATTCAAATGATGATATAGGTGGGATACAGAGACAAGGAGACAGCATGGACATCGCATAAACCTAACTTGCTTTTTCTTTTTTTCAAAATAAGAAAAGTTGGCTAAAAATACAAAAATCTGATCACAAGTATTGCACATACACTTAACAGATTAGAGCCTTATACTATTCCAAAAATCAATAACGTAATACGTGAAAACTATTTATTTTAAACTTATGAGTAAGCAAAATTAAGTAAAGGTATCCCTGTAACAGGGCGTGGAGGCCCATAGGGTTGTGAGATGTTGAGGGTCCCACATTACCTTGACAATCGGCTCAAAGATGGCGGTAAGGTTGTCAGCCTTACGCGACGGCCGCGCCTTACACCCCAGGAATATTATCTAATTAATTCCTGGTACTCATTTCTGTTAGAGGCTGAGTAAACCCCAGGGCCTAGTGCGGCTGGAAGGATTAGGTCAACTGAAAAAAATCCAATAACCTCATTGGGACTTGAACCAGCGACCTTCCGGCTTGTAGCATAGTGCCCCAACCAACTACGCTACCGCGTGCCCCATTTTAAAATGATACAACTTTTTATTGTATGGACGTACCATAGAGCCACATATGAAGTTTCATTTCGGAATATCTGTACTGCAAACTGACTAAATTTAATCCGAATTGTAAGGGCCATTTTTGAGAATAAATTCTATTTTGTAATTCGGCCTTTGTCGGGCTGCCCACTATTCGACATCTTGGTCTTACGTAATATTGTCTGGGACAACTGTCCCTACAGTATAGTACTATCTGTCAAGCTGCTTTTGAGAAAAGTGATAGTTCACATTTTACCCGCCAGATGATGTTCGGCCATTTTCTGAAAATAACAGATTTATTTAAGACAGATTTTGTGGTCTAGTGGTTAGAGTTCCTGGCTACAGATCCAGAGGTCCAGGGTTCGATTCCCGGTGCTACCAGATTTTCTGAGAAGTAGTGGGTCTGGAACGGGGTTCACTGAGCCTAATGAGGATAATTGAGGAGCTACTTCAAGGAAATAGCGGCTCCGGTCTAGAAAACAGAAATTGAGCCGTGGGGATCCGTTGCTCTGACCACGCGACACCCTCTATCCGCAAAAGATTGACACTAACGTTGCCGACAAGCGGCGGTCGCTCGGTCGGTATAGTTCATTTGCGGACTACAGGCCACGGAGTTTGTTTTCTGTTTGTCCGTACAAGCTACTGAAATATAATCAACATATTTAGAACCGTTTTTGAGAAAATCGCCAATTTTATGTCTGGGGCCCATGTGAAGGGCCGCTATTTATGGACCTGGAATATTCATACTCACTGGACACCGATTCAGGTAAACGTTTAACAAAATCGGTCCAACCGTTCGAGCGCCTGCGACGGGCGCACGTAGCATACACATACGTACAGACAGACAGACGCCAATACAAAAACCAGTCCTTCGATGGGGGGGGGGTGCTGAAAGCCTGTAAATACGTCACGTATCGAGATCGGTTTTCTACGATCGCAACAAATTCTCACACTGCCGATATGGGGAAATGAAAACGGAAGGACAAACAAACAAACGAACGAAGAAAATGAGACCAAATTATGATGTTGAGGAAAGTTCTCGCTCAATAGGAAAAGACAACGACATATTTCCTGATAATTTTCAAGTCAGTTTGGGTAAAATTTCTTGAAAAACCGAAAGTATCCATAACTGAGGTTTGAGCTGCTTATGAAGGTGGGCTATGGCATGGCGTGCAGTCTGGCAGATCGACACCAACCTTTCTGAGGAACCTAACGTCTCAACCGCTCCTCTACTGAAGATGGAGGCAGCATATTCTTCCGAAACATATTGTGGCATGTAGACCGTTGCCAGGCGGCGACAGCGAGATAGGCGACTGTACACCTGCTGTTGCTAGGCAGCGGCCCGCAACTGATAGACGAATGGTGTTTTCTGCGTGGTCCGCTAAGCAAAAATTGAACAGCAACAGAGGAACGGTGTTTTTATTTTATTAAAAAAAACTGTAGAAAAACACATGTAAACTTTTTAAAATAAAGGAACAGGACACACACAGGGTCTAATGTGAGACCGGCCAGCTCGACCAAGGTTTTCCGTGGTTTTCCTCGGTACTAGAGCAAATGCTGAGTTGGTACCCAATTCCACGTTGCACTGCATGCCTCACATGCAGCCCTCCCATTGTTAACATCAAAATTTCGCCTTAATATAGCCCTCCCAACGTTAGCAAAAACAAACAAACAAAAATCCGATCATATGCTCTATCTTTACCAGAAGGACAAGCGGGCACTGCCTGGGAACCTTCAAAATCTGAGATATAGTTTCTTCCCCCCCCCCCCCCCAAATGTAGTGTCTCTCACTACGACCACCACTTCTTCTCTCTCTCTCTAGATTTAGTGCGGTGTTTTTATGCGGTTCGTACTGAGATGTATAAGCAGTACAGTTGGAGCAACGGGTTCAGTTACAAAAATAAACAAAGACCTCTGGTCGTGAACCTCAAAAGATTTGGAGTCAAGACTGATAGGAGGTAAGCCACCAGTTCTAAAGTAACTATGACTGTAAATGAGCTAGCCGTGAGGCAGATGTCAGCCTTTAAGAACGTGATCAATGAAGCGCAGACATTGTTCGGATCCGTCACCAGACAACGACAGGTGAAGACGTAGACTGATAAGACATATGAGTGAACTTCAGAGTGTGTGAATTAGCGATAGCGCTATAGTTGCGTGTAGTTACGATATGTAAGTGTTCAATAAATCCAATCACCATTCCAAACCCCGTCTATAGTCAGTCTGAAATCGTGGCAATATGTAAGCTAGCCAGTTAGTCAGGGAGCCAGATTGATAGACAAGGAGTGAGGCAGTTGGTCAGTTAGATATTTCAGGTGGTCAGTCAGGAAACTAGTTAATTCGCCAGAAAGACAATTAGTTTTTTGGTTAGTTAGCTAACGAGTGAATCGGCTGGTTACTCGTTCAAATGACTGAGTCAATCACTTAGCTAGGTGCAGGATCTGAGGGGATTATGGAGCCTGCTGTCTTCTATAATATAATGCAGGGTAGTTCGTTAAAGCCTCGGAGAATGTACTGCCTCCATCTTCAGGGTGGAGGAATATGCCAAGTTTTAAAAAAATTATACCGATATAGTGAGAGGTAGGGCCCTTAGCGAGCCAACAGGAGTAAGCAGAATGATGTGAAAAATACTGGCCCTTCAAAGGGCCGTTTGTTAAGTTTATCACAACGGTGATTATGAGAAGTAAAACCTTCTAAGATGTGACGCCGTGTTTTTTTTTTGTAGAAGTCGACAGATATTTCGTCGAGAAATTGTTCCTTTATCTTCTGAGCCAAGCAAGAAACCAACAAGAAGCAGACGGAAAGCAAAGAAATTCCTGATGATACTGCTCCTGCTGGATCCTTTACCTCACACGATATGAAGCAGTACCGCCGTACGGAGGTCTCGTTCAACACACAGGGACTTTAGTTCTGCAAGGTTTCCTTCTGACGCTATGACGTAACCTCATAGATGTTTTAGACACGGTATAGATTTGATACAAAAGCAATCTGTAAAAGTTTGATTAAAAAGAATAAACTACAAATGAATGGAGTTTCACGTGACAAGATTTGAACTTGGGTTTGGAAAGGGGGTAAGAAATGGAGGGAGGGATGAGACATGGAAAGGAATTTGCGACAGGCGTTGTCATACAGATGTCACGTGACACCAAAGAGATGCCGCCCTTTGACTGCGATCTATATTTAGAGACGAACCAGCTGAGACGTTCTGCGTTTGTGTTATAACAAAAGCTGTCCGACGTATTGTGGAAACTTCGAACGAGACAATTCTTTTGTCAGGAAAATTTCATATTCAATTCGTGTCACTTCACGGGACACGTCACATTGTAGTATTTACAGCTAACGATAGCAGATTTCTGTGACCATTAACAGGCATTCTTCCTCTATTCTATGTACAGACAAAGGACACTTCGCAAATCCCTTCTGAAAGTGTACGGGGCTGTCCCCGAACAGGCTAATGTAGCGGTAATGCTCTAGAGTTTTATTTTGTAAGTTCCTGTTTGGAATCCAGGCTGAGATATTTGCTGTCCTGAGTTCTATAGTGCTATTCCTTGGTCCCTTCTAGCGAATGCTGGGATTGTATCTATATTAGGCCAAGACTCTCCTCCTTTCAGATATTTCCCCATTCAGCATCAACGCCATTATATATATATCGATACTGGAAGCATCGTTAAATAGATCATAAAACCAGGACTGAGATTCGAATTCGCGACCTGCGCAATAAAAGGCCGAAACAAAAATATAAAAATTTCCCCATGCATAGTTAATTACGCATCGTGCCATGAATGCGTATGGGGGATGGGTGTATAACTCCGACTTTCTTGACCTCAGCGATAGATGGATTACTGTGGCCAGCTTCAAGCCCCGGCCGATTTTCTACTCGGGGAAAGAGCTCCCCTTATCAGTTAGACAAGAGACTAGGTGAGCCCCAGAGCCGGTCTGGACACTGTGGAGAAGAGGAAGATCTCTTACCCATGCAGTAAATCAAACATCAATCCCTCGGCCGCCCTGCGAGTAGCCTGTCGTTACACCGATTGAGCCATCGTTATCATTGCTGTAAAGTATATTCGCTGGGCGTCATTAAGCAATACAACCAGTTTTCTGTTTACTCGTCTTGTGTCTCACTATCTCTACTTGATTGATTGATTGCTAGTGGGGTGGGACTAAGTCCCTTGTACTGCGGCCACTTCTGGCCTATTGTACCAGCCCCAGATGATAGGTGAGGGTGATTGTGGAGCAATTGGTGGAATGAAGATTGGCAGGGGAAACCGAAGTACTCGGAGAAAACCTGCCCCAGGCCACTTTGTCCACCACAAATCCCACTTAACCATACCCGGGATCGAACCCGGGCCGCCGCGGTGGAAAGCCAGCGACTAACCGCTTAAGCTATGGCGTAACTATCTCTACTTACAAGTGAGAAATTTCAGAACGTGTACTTTTTTAAGTCACATTTGAAATAAAGTTGATTCCCAACTTTCAAACAGTTTCCCGAAAACTGTTGTTGATGGACATGGTACATTCTAGTCCTCAGGTGATAATATGAAGGAGTGTTATCGGCACTTCAGTAGCTAACATTTTAAGCAGAAATATTCATGATTTAAAGTACAGGGTCGGGGTAAGTGTTCCGTGGAATTTATCGATCTTCTTATCTGTAATATTAATTTAGAGACTTCTATATCCAAACAGCATCGTTTAGGTTCCTCCAAAAATTCTCGACGATGTTTTCAGCTTGAATAGTACACGTCTTCGAATATGAGTAAATTGCCTTAGGCAGTAGATTTATTTTACATTGTCGCTGTTTTATGCAAATTCAGTTTTCGGAAACTGTCAACAGATGGCACCACACTTTCATTTTCACTACAAAATTCCACAAACATAGCAGAAGAAGGACAGAAAAAATCTAGATCCATGCGACATAACTCGTTCTTAACATAAAACGCGTTAAAATATCCTACAAAAGGTTTGAAAAAGGAGGAAAACAATTTCGTTCTAACTTAACTTTATCCAACTGTCAACAGATGTCAACACTCTGAATTCAGAGCATCAAAAAAAAATTTAAATGTTAAAAAACATATACAGTGACAGCGCTAAGTTGGCAGCAATGAGTCCATCTCTGTGAGAGATAACAAAACAAACTCTGACAGTTTTCCAAGTTTAATATTGAATCTCTGCGACGGGGAAACATTCCCATCTGTACAGTAATGTGTTATCAAGAACTGAACTCTTCGCATGCAGACGCCCTCCATTCTCCACAGGATTAGTGGATTATCCTGAAGCCAAGTAAACAGAACACTCTAAAGAGATACATGGAAACAGAGGTAAAGAGATATCCCTGTAACAGGCCGCGGAAGCCCATATGGTTGTGAGACGTCGAGGCTCCCACATCTTCTAGCTAGACAGTCAACTCATACATGCTGGTGACGTCAGCCTCACGCGTCGACGAGGAAGGTGAGGCAGCAGAGGAAATGTGTGCACATACTAGTATGGCGATAGAAATGATTTGCATTCTTGATGGGTAGGATTGTGCCGTGCCTTAACGGATGAGTGTATGGGGGTGAGGAAGAGGTTTGGCTGACGTCATCATATTAGAATTATTTATTTTCGCGTGTAAACATCATAAAATACAATGTACAGACAACGAAAGTGAAACATGACGCTCCAACATGAGTTTTATCTTAGTGTAGTCGAGGAACTAGTCCAGCACACGAGGAGAATTCAACGGGGAGTTCAGATATANCCGCGGCGCGCACTTGATTGTACGCACTGTATATACACATTTTAATAGCCACTCGTGTTATTTAATGGAAGGCATGCGGTATCGTTGTTGGTTGAGGCACTACGCTACAAGTCGGAATGTTGCGAATTCGATTCCCGGTGATGTCATTGGATTTTTCAATTGACCTAAACCTTCCAGCCGCACTATGTCCCTGGGGTCAGCTCAGCCTCTAGCAGACTACCAGGAATCTTCCTGGGGTTAAAGGCAGCCGGCGCGCAAGGTTGAAAAATTCACCGCCATCTGTGAGCCGACTTTCTAGAAAATGTGGAAGCCTCGACGTCTTACAACCCTACGGACCTTCACGGTTTTGTTACAGGGGTAGTTTTACCTTTACTGGGACTTCTCTAAGAACTAAAATAGAACGACCAACGTAACTGAGAAACAATATGTAAAAAGGTAAAGCTATCCCTGTAACAGGCCTCGAGGCCCGTAAGCTTGTGAGACGTCGAGGTTCCCACATTTTCTAGACATTCGGCTCACAGATTGCGGTAAGGTTGTCAGACTTACGCGCCGGCCGCCCGTTACCCCCTGGTACTCGTTTCTTTTAGAGGTTAAGTCGACCCCAGGGCCAGAGTGCGGCTAGAAGGACTAGGTAAATTAAAATATCCACCTCATCGGGATTCGATCCTACGACCTTCCGGCTTGTAGCACAGTTCATCAACCAACTACGCTACCGCGTGCCCTCAGAAACAGTTTATACCTACATATATTGTCATTTTAATTTTAATAATTTTTAATTTTGACCTTAATTTAACATTTAATTGGATGCATAGTGAATTATCCAGTCTCATTCCAATTGCTTTTCTAGTAGTACGTAACCCTGAGTGTCTTGCTACAATTGTGACATTGTATAGCATATTGACAACCCAAAATATGGATCCATATTCGCTAGAAGTACAGCATTTTAACACTAACCGACACGTGATTATGACGCAATAAGGGTCAAAACAAGTCGTGCCATGTAAGATTTAATATTCATTTGTATGCTTCTTGTTGCGTTGAAGGAAATAATAAATATTTTATATCACAAATTCTGATTTTATATTCCAAAATTATTTCAGAATTTCTAAATCTTTAAATAATTATTATCAGGGCCCGGATTTTGATGACCTGAAAATATTTAAAAAAATTACCTATAAAATGACCGAAAAATCCAGAAAAATGACCTGAAGGAGAAAAGAAAGAACACTTTGCTTCCATGTTATTCACATTTCAGAAAACATAGGAAGAAAAAATTCCCTAAAATGGCCAAAATTGACAAGAAATACCCTTAAAAGTCCAAAAATTTACCAAAAAATTACCTATAAAATTTACATTTCTGTAACCAGCAACTCATATCCGAGATTTATATATTTAAGAGCATCGCATAGGATACAAGGAAAAAAAGTTGACATGTCATCAAAATCCGGGCCCTGGTTATTAAAATTTCCACTAGATATGAACGCAGCACGGGACAAAACAATGCAGTCCTCGAGTTCACTGGCTGCAATGAATTATGGCTGAGAGAAATGAATTACAATATGACTCTACCAGCAGCAATTTATATTTAGCAGCAGAGGGTATCCTCAAAACATTGCGATAAAACCGGAACTAAGCATCTGTTGCGTGGGAAATACCCACAATTATATAACTATTGAACTGTGATTGGTTGTCCAATCGAAACAACGGCCATGGCTGCCTGTAAATGAACAGTCAGTTACCACGCTGCGCAGTATACCAAGTTCACGTGATGCTTCATAAATACGCCAGAAAATAATTGAACAAAGCATCGGTCATTACGCCCTGCCAACCGCCATTTTAAGTAACGACTAATATTTACGAGCAAATGGAGGGTGTCCGTCACAGTCACAAGTCTTTGTTTGTGTTTGTGACAGGCGCAGGCTTCCTCCTCATTATGCCTTTATACACACACTTCGCACATGAAACTAATACAGGATTTTCACCTTGAAAACCTCTTTCGACACATGAATTGCTTCAAGGATCAATAGACTTTAGACTAGACTTTAACCTAGATAATTAGCTCTAATCCCAGCAGTACCAGGACGCAGCATTGTAAAATTACATTGAGGTATATTTGCTCAAAGCAAAAACAGTGGAGCCAGAGAAACAGACAATGCTAGGTAACGGCTATGTAAAGCGATATTGGAGTAATTGTTGGAAGCGGTATTCTCTGTGTAGTCTGTGCCGAGGCTATATAATGAGGACCAACTGTCATTTCGGGACAGCATTGAGACGACAATGAGAAGAGTAGGAGGATGGTGTGATATAGACGCCAGTCTGCGAGGACGTGGGCCCGGGAGCGGGGTAACGTACGCTGGTGAAGACACAGCAGACTGAGAAGACTTGGCGTGTGCTCCAGTGATTTGTAAAGCGTAGAGATTAGTGAGTGTTATAGTTACTTGTAGTTACGATCTGTAAGTGTTCAGTAAATCCAATACCAATCCAAACCCCGTCTATAGTCACACATACATGTGACAACCAGTGGTAGAAGTGTATAAAAATCAAACACGATTAAATAAGAATTTTAATACATCTACAATTTGTGCAGTCACTGTAACAAGTCAATACATTGTACCATAATTGTATCGTTTAAATACCATACAAGTTTTCAAGACGAGTGAAAACTTTTATAGAAACCTTGAATGATTTTAGTAAAAATACTGGTAAATATAACACCCCTGATGATGACTATTCGAGTTGAAACATGTCGACGTGTTGAGTCAATCAGTACCATTTTAGGTTTGAGGTTTTCACGGCGGTGATTATGAAGAAAGTCGTCTTCTGGGATGTGGCGCTGTGTAGATATTGTGTTAACAGACGTTTCGGAGGAACGCATCGCCTCCATCTTCAGGGTAAAAGAAAAAAGAAGAAAATTCACGAGCAAGGAACCAGCGTGAGCAGGTGCTAACAGACTAATGTCGAGTCAAATAAACATAGCTGCATAAGAGGATGAAGAGAAGGGAGTGAGGCTACATGGGAAATCAGTAGAGGAGAGGGGAAGGGCCTGGAGAGGTGGGCCGGTAGGTAGCAGGCCAGAGCAGGTATAGAATATTGTGTCGGGGGGAGAAAGGCAAGGTTAATTGGAGAGCATTAACCCTGAAGTTTCGGGACTGCGATGCGAGTCGGGCATGGACCTGCTTGGCCTTGTTGATCTGGCGTCATGTCCCTGAGGTGTGCTGTGGGTGAACACAGACTCGATTTGGGACACCGCATTCAGCTTTAGAATACCTCCATCCTCGCCACTAAGACCCGATATATGGATCGCATCATTAGGGAGGCCATGGAGATTGAACACTATTCCAACAATATGAATAGAGAGATGGGGTTTTGTCTCAGCAAGTCATGGAAGCCTCTCATCTGTTCCCTCAAGAAACTTCCGGGACATGACGCCAGATTCACAAGGCCACGCAGGTCCATGCCCGACTCGCATCGCAGCCCCGAAGCTTCAGGGTTAATGTCCTCCAATTGACCTTGCCTTTCTCCTCCCGACACAATATTCTATACTTACTCTAGCCTACTACCTACTGGCCCACCTCCCCAGACCCTTCCCCTATCCTCTCTACTAATTTCCCATGTAGCTCCTCTCCCTTCTCTTCCTGCTCTTAAGGCGCGTCCACATTATTCGTGCTCGTGTGACTCGTTGTGCTCGCGAGTAATGTGGACGATATGACAAGTCACGAGACAAGCAAATTTAAAAATTTTAATTTAAAAACTATAGCCAATAAATTAAAATACGACTACAGCCTATACACACTACGAGTGAATATACGGATCCTCACGCGCCGAAACCTGGCGAGCAACTGAAGTAGTGTGGACAAAGATTTACGAGCACAAGTAAAAGCCAGACGAGTCTCTCGACGAGCACAAGCCTGGCAAGCCGAGCACGAGTAATGTGGACGCGCCTTTATACAGCTGGGTTTATTCGACTCGACATTAGTTTGTTAGCACCTGCTCAGGCTGGTTCCTCACTTACGATACGTTCCTCCGAAACGTCGGTTAATACAATATCTTCACGGCGCCACATCCCAGAAGACGGCTTTCTTCAGTACTATTTTATGTTGTAATTTGATGGTGTTTATTGAATTGTATTAAAAATAATAAGATATTCTGTAATGTTTATCGTCCCGTACCCTATACATTGATGGTCTCCCGTTATGTGTAACCCTTTCAAGAACAAGGTAAAATTAAGTTCCTGCCTTACAGAAAACATATATAAGTCAGCATTATAAAGTCCATTCGGTTAATGAAGTTTAAAGAAATAATCGCTATTCTGAGAATCTTGCGGAACAGATAAATGTACTTTATAATGTTTCAACTTTTAAGTGGATGGTACATATAGTTACCACTATGACTTAAAGGTTTAGAATTTCTGGACAGACTGAAGGGCAAGTACCACCAACAAAGCAGCGGCAGTAATCCTTTGTACTGTTGGTCTCCATTCCGTAACTGGATATCTCACTAATTGCAGCCACAACACGTCACTTCAAATCTACATATCGTGACGACACTAGCGCTCCATGCGACGGAAACTTAATCCCATTGCTCGAGAAACAAACTCAATATACGTACTTCTCATCAATCATTCTGTGCTTACACAAACACAAGATTGCGATAGGCATCTCAGATCAGGATCGTGTCATCTTCAGTGGCTCTATCATACAAAAGCAGACTCAGCTCTGACACCGCCTTTCATTTGTTTAATTAGTTTTTCAGTCCGTCACCAGATAGCGGGCATGGTTGGACCGGCTATTGTGGTGAAAGAACACAAAAGAAAATTCAATTTTATGTTGTGACAGTCGGTGAAAGTAATAGGATTGGCTCTTTCGGGATTCTTATCTGCTCCTATAAAGGGACAGCGAATATCCTGTTTTCCTCTCTCACTGCGAAATTAGTGAATGGTGTTTCCCCACTATTTCTTTTCACACACGTACGTTCAGTGCAGCTCCATTAGGTTTACAGACACTGAACTCAACAGACTTGAGTACCGCCTTTGCATGTTGCTTCTGACTTGAGGGTCTTTGTTTCGAGTACAGGGAAGTTCTGGAAAGCCACTAGGTTTACCCCGCCCATTAATTCGTCATAATTGGTCTCTTATTCAGATAAAATACTGCATAGCGTTAAGATTTGCGTTCTGTATTCGGGAGGTACTTGGGGTCTAACCTCAGTCACGCTACCATTTTTCCTTTTTTAGAAGCTAACAGGCGCTCAGTTACTTAAGAAATTGAGGTCGCGCCATAGCTGAAGCGGTTAGTCGCTGGCTTCCCCCCGCGGCGGCCCGGGTTCGATCCCGGGTCTGGTCAAGTGGGATTTGTGGTTGACAAAGTGGCGCTGGGGCAGGTTTTCTCCGAGTACTTCGGTTTCCCCTGCCAATCTTCATTCCACCAATTGCTCCACAATCACCCTCACCTATCATCTGGGGCTGGTACAATAGGCCAGAAGTGGCCGCAGTACAAGGGACTTAGTCCCACCCCACTAACAATAAAATATACTTAAGAAATTCCGAATGTTTTATAAAAGCGGAATTCTGCATGTTATATGCTTCGCGCTAGTGCCTTGCTTGAATAATTTTTCGAACCTGAAGTTAAAGATGGCGTGATCCTCCAAAATGTCTGTTGACTTTCTACGAACTATGCTGCCGTATATCCCAATAGATAAAACTCTTTTACCTTAGTGCTTTCATATCGCTCTAACAGCCTTGGATTCCGTAAACACTGGCAAGAATAAATGAGTACATTTCATAATACGGTCACGAGATAAAGAACAGACGGAATTTCGACTGGTAATTGTATTTATTGACACTTATAAACACAACTCCTAACTACGAGTAATTATAACAGTCTCGCTGAGTAACACACTCCAAAGATCACTGTAACTAGAGCATACATAAAATCTTCTCAGTCTTCAGTAATCGTTTCCCAGTAACGGGTCTTAACACTTTCCTCTGCTTGCGTCTTTATCGTCTGGTGAATATCCCACAACATAACTAAGCTCAAAGTCAAAGTCAAAGTTACTTTACGACTGGTGGTTCACCGACAATAAGTTCATATTGGCTACAAACCCCTTTAGGTTCGCAACCAAAAAATGTTTTCAACTGAACCCTTGCGGTCATAGTCCTTATATAGCTTCCTCTCTGACGAGAAGATGGATTTGTTACTTATGAACATGCTTGGCCTTTCGTCAAGTGTACGTATCGCACATATAGCAGGTTATTGTAATTTTTTCCTTTTGCAATACATACGTACAAGTCCTCTGTCAGTGTAGGCTTAGCAAAGTAGATCGTACTACACATATCTTGTGACCTAAGCTCTCACCTTCGTTCCGCTTATAATCCCTCGGCAGATACCAACAGAAAACACAGCTCTTCTGTTTTTGAATGCGTGTCTGTTGGGGTTCCCACGTGATCGCTACTCAGCCAGTATATTGGCGCGCTGGTTGTTGCCTAGCAACGGCTGTTATTTTTTCTTTTGCTTTGCGTTGTCTAGGAACATGCTTATATGCCACAATATGTTTGGTTGTTCCTTATTGGGCCAGTATCAGCTGAGCTCTTCTTGAGAAGCCGCCAGTTGCTCAGCCATTCAAGAATATCCAAACATTTTATACAGAATTATTAGCGCGTTCACAATAGTCCTCCTCTGGTCCTCAGATCCATCCAGTCTATATCATCCTATCCTATCTCTTTAAGATCTACTTTAATAATATCCTCTCACCTACGTCTATGTTTTCATAGTGGTCTCTTTTTATTACGTCAGAATTAGAAAAAAAAGAGGATGGTTATATTTTATGTATCTAGAATATTAGAGAAATTCAACTTACAATAAAACTGTACATAACTGCCGCATATAATTAGTTAAAGACATAGTTTACTCTGTAACTGCGCATCGAACCAAGGACCCTCGTGCTGAAATCGTCGTGACAAACTCTTAAACAGAATTTACATTTCCTTCACGCTTAATGAATAAGTGTAAGTGCTGAGACCACTCTACCTCTAATCCTAACTAATCGACCCAGCACAGAATCTCGTACCAACTCAATTAGATTTTCAGCAAACAAATCTCAAACCAAACAGAATACGTGTTAACAGCCTGTTTCTGTGCAGCGGGAAACACAGCTCGAACCGTTGAATATACCGAGCTGTGCTGACATCTCTCGTCCTTTCAACTAATTAATACACTCGTTATATTCTCATTCAGTTCAGGAATGTGTACTGACAGTGTTGTCAATGAATGCTTCAGTATGGTTCAGCAGAGATCAAGAAATAGGTCTAAATGTTCTTGTAATAGGGCCCAGCGCAAGCCTGAGTACAGCCCTCAGGGATTTTCCAAGAAGGACCTACGTACATGAAGTTATTTAGTTGGATGCTGAGTAAGACCTGGAAGTAACAGACACAAACACAATAATGAGGCGAGAGAAAGAGACATGTCTAAAAACCTCACCCCAAAGCTGCTCTACCAGTACACGAAGAGGAACCAGAAATGGCAGAAGAAATTATAGAAGGAATAATTCTGATACTTGTGTTCAGGTCTGAACCGGTCACGGTAGCCGAGCGGTCTAAGGCATGTACTGTCTTCGCTCGCTTTGAAACCGGGATCGTGGGTTCGAATCCCACTCAGGACATGGATGTTTAAGTTTGTGTGTGTGCCTTTTCTGTGTTTGTGTACAGTTAGAGGCTTTACGACGAGCTGATCACCCGCCCAAGGAGTCCTACCGAATATGTAAGATCTAGAAAAACCGAAGAGAAAGGAGAAGTTCATGGAGGTAGGCCTAGGCCCACTGGGGCTGTAATGCCAAGGGAAAAAATCAGGTCTGCATTTAAAAGGGGAAAGACGGAGGCCGGTGACCCTTGGGTTATCCTCAAACAAAAAATAAACTCCCTAGATTTTATTAGGATCTGATTTTTTTTTCTTTGCCGCTACAGCCCCAATTTGGGCCTTGGCTCACCTCCATGAAACTCTCCATTTCACTTCGGTTTACTAGGTCTTAGACATTCGGTATGACTCAGTTCGTCGCAAGGCCTCTACCTGTACACAAACACAGAAAAACGCGCACACACCCAAACACCAAACATCCCTGCCCTGAGCGGGACTGGAACCCACGATCCCGGCTTCTAAGCGAGCGAAGACAGTACATGCCTTAGACCGCTCGGTTACCGTGACCGGCATTAAGATCTAATTCTAGCTAAAATTGCGGACAGTTAAGAAGAAAGCAGTTTTCTGGGATGTGGCGCCATAGAAATATTGTGGTAACCGACGTTTCGGAGGAATGTATCACCTCCAAAACGTCGGTTAACACAATGTCTACACTGCGCCAAGTCCCAGAAGACTGCTTCCTTCATAGTCACCGCCGTGGAAACCTCAAATCTTACATATGAAAAGTTAGTTCGTATTTTTAGTCATTATAAGAAATTAGAACTATAGAAATACTTCCATAACCTAAATTTCATTTTACTGATAAGGGCTCCATGCCAGGGCCCCCACAACTGTAAATTCGGCTCTGTCTGCAACCGAAGCCTGCAGTTGAGTTCCTACCTCACAGAAAGAAACCGCATCTTCATTAAAAATATCAGTTGGTTAATGCTGAGTTACGTTAATTCAGGGTGCTTCAATATTAAATCAAGTCACATGCATAAGGTTGCAACTGTGCAGAAAAGGCCTGAAGCTGTACGTCCAGTCCCCCCACACGAATGGCGTGGATCTTAGTTCTTTTTATTGCTAGTGGGGTGGGCCTAAGTCCCTTGTACTGCGGCCACTTCTGGCCTATTGTACCAGCCCCAGATGATAGGTGAGGGTGATTGTGGAGCAATTGGTGGGATGAAGATTGGCAGGGGAAACCGAAGTATTCGGAGAAAATCTGCCCTAGCGCCACTTCGTCCACCACAAATCCCATTTTACCAGACCCCGGGATCGAACCCGGGCCGCAGCGGTGTGAAGCCAGCGACTAACCGCTTGAGCTATGGCGCGGCCTGTTACAGGGATAACTTCACTTTATGTTACAATTTCTATCATATTTAATTCCTACGCCAAACGAAAGTGCGCTCACTGAATGGTTAAAGAGCGATGAGCTTTAGGTTCTCACAGCGATGCATATGAAGAATATTATCGTCTGGGATGTCACACGAATGCATGCTGTTTTATCCCACAATATCCACTTTAATAATAAAACCTCAACTATAAGGAGACATTCAGTCGAATCACTGCTTCACTATGTAGTTGAGACAAACCACCAACAGATGCCGCACGATGTCGGATACAGCAGTTTTTGTAAAGAACGTAATTTTCGACACTTGGCATTTGTGGGATTAAAACAAACGCTGGCCAACATGTGACACCCCTGTTATGTGAAGGAGATATATGGCCAGTGACTACTGAATATAACAACTCGGCTTCCACTCATGTTGGACATTGACTTACATGTGGCGTGTATAAAATGAACACAGTGGGTATAATCATGTGGTGTTTGTGCCTTGATTTTGTATCGAAGCAGGTCTGTTCACTCGGCTTACTGATCCCTGTCTCCCACTACTCCGTACTTCAACCCCCTATCATCCCCGTCTGGGGGTAAGTGGAAGTTTAATCGATGTTCTGCAGTACTTCCCTGTGTTGACAATCTGAACAGTGGGTAAATAGAGTTGCCTCGTGTTCAGGAGCAAGTAGACCGCGCGCTATACGCCTAACCAAACATTCTACGTAGAGACAAACTGGCTTACATCATTCGAGCACTGAATTCAGAGTCCGTGAGTCGAGACCAGATTTGTTCCTCCTTTCCGTCTTCTGAACCCTCACATCGGCCTAAAAGTTGTCACAACGCGGAAAATTAAACATCGAGTCGCTTTGCATAGAGGCAAGGTTCAAGGCTCTTATTTGGAGGATGCTCGGTTCGAATTTAAGCTGGGGTATTGGCTATCATGAGTAAGATTTTACGTTGTTTTCCTCAGTCCATGTGTTCAAATGGTGCTACAGCATTTCAGGTCATGACCACTTCCTTCAAAATCATTTCTAATTGATAAACCATAAAGTATCCTATCAATGACACTATTTAGCCTAATACTGGGTCATAGGTTGGACGAATGAGGAGTTGGGATTTGATTCCCGGCAGAAACAAAAGTTTTCTGTACGTCACAGCGTTCAGCCTGGATCTGGGGCCCACCCAGCCTCGTGCCCAATGAGTACCGAGGGAAATTTCCCCGGAGTAAAGTGGCCAGGGCATGAAGCTGACGACTCACCATCTAGTATCGAGGTAAAAAAATGGTGGAGTTACAATTCCACTCCCCCATACGTCTTCATGGCGCAGAGCTTAATTAATTAATCAGAGGCAAAATTTTACTTTTTTACTGACAGATCTGTGCATCCCTCCATAGCAGGTGAACTATAGAAAAAACGCAGTTTTATAAACTTATTTAAATTTATGTAAGCTATGAGGCTCTCACGGCGGTGACTATGAAGAATGCCATCTTCTAGAATGTGACGCCTTGTAGATTTTGTGTGTGCAGTGTGTAGCCACCAGCTCACGCTGGTTCCTCGCTCGCGGATTTTTCTACCCTGAAGATGGAGGCGATACGTTCCTCCGCAATGTCGGTTCACACAAGATCTACACCGCGTCACATCCCAGAAGACGACATAAATTTAGGTGAGATATTGAAATGGCATAGGTTGAACACAATGATTTTCATCCTTAGAGCTGACTTCAAAGACACTGGGGGTAATTTAGCGTGCCAGGCGTGTTTTCTAAATTTAAACAAGACAGCTTAGTGCACTCAGGCAAGTTAATATCTCGAAGCCACTATCGATCGACTTCCAGATATTGGGCAATTAATACATAGAGACCTCTGTCGTCTTTCCGAGTAAACAATCTTGAAATGGCACCACGGGGCAATTTGAGCGGATCACTGAAGATACCCCGACAAATAATTTTATTTTACGTCTGGTTTCTGAAGAAAGGTCTCATAGGATAATGCAGTCTGTGTGTCTGTGTATGTCCCGCTATATACTTTGAAGCCAATTGGAAGAATTTGACGAAATTTGGTATAAAAACCTTGCCGTTTCAGGTGATTCCCAGAGAGCAGTAGTCTAAATGTAAAAACTCCTCTTTCGCAGTCCTTATTTCGAGTCTAGACATAGAATAAATAATTAAGAAAATTAATATTTTAGTGGTTGTTTTAAAATGATGCTAGTAGCTAGACTATACATATAGGGTCTAATGCCCAGATGAATGATTAATGGCAAAGGCTCTCTAAGGAAGTTATAATGGCCTATTCGAGTTCATTTCTCAGAATTTGCCTAGAGTGACTGAGGAAAGTCGCGACGAATATCAGTCAAGTCATCAAGTTTCCAGATCGAGATTCGAACCGAACACTTGACTAAAAATGAGCATACAGCGTAAAACGCTATGTTAATCTGCTAGATCTATACTAACTGACTCTGGAGGCCGCGCCATAGCTCAAGCGGTTAGTCACTAGCTTCCCACCGCAGCGGCCCGGGTTCGATTCCAGGTCTGGTCAAGTGGGATTTGTGGTGGACAAAGTGGTGCTGTGGCAGGTTTTCTCCGAGTACTTCGGCTTCCCCTGCCAATCTTCATTCCACCAAATTCTCCATTAATATAATCACCAGGGGCAGGCTACAATAGGCCAATCAGTGGCCACTGTGCTGAGTGGGCCCAGCTGGACTCCACCTCCCACTAAGCAAATTATAAAAACTGACTCTGGATAACTACACGGAGTAGAACCCTTCCTGAGAAGCTACGGTTGCTTAGATAATCAAGTAGTTTCCAGCATATTATGGAACCGGAAGGTCCAGTACCATACTCACAACAGCTTATCAATGAACAAAATTAATCGGGGTCACAACATTCAACCCCGGTTCTTTAAAACATATTTTAATACTCTCCCATACACGAGCAAATATTGAAAGTGGTCGAATTTCATCAGGTTTTCTTACTAAGACTTTTTAGCGAAGATGATTTCTATAAATTAAAATCAGCATGGAAGGGGTCAAGGCCCACTTGGCAAGTCCATGAGAGCAGGAACGAGATATGAAGGTGTGACCCAGATCTAGCGCCTCATTTGTTATTCCAGGCCTCATTGTCTCCCCTCCGCCCAATCTATGTCGAGCGAGTTCAGAAACGCGAACATGTATAAGAAATGAAACTTGAAGGGTGGTAAGAAGAAGAAAAAAATAGAGGGGAATGAATGGCGGTGAAATGAAGGGTGGCGCTTGGGGGAGAGAAAGAAAAAAATGGTATTTGAACCCCTCCAACCGTCCCAATGGGAAGAGATCCATCACTTTGTAAGGTCACAACACGTCAGTTACTCTTCAAATCCATCATTATGCAGGACTTTTGTTGGATACAATGGGGTGGGGGAATCAGCGCGACCTTCGGTCTTTTTACATGCGGCCATCAAACAGACGTTCCGATAGCAGGTCTGGCCGAATAATCATATTAGTAGAAGCGACATCAGAAAACAAAGGACATAAAGGGAATAAAGGAGACACGAAAGCCGCTGAGACAGGGAAGGGGGGGGCCGATGAATGACGGCGTTTTCAAACGCAAAAGAAGAAACATCACACCGAATTGCGGATTGACACTGAGCTTATCCAAACACGTTCCATGTTGATATTTTATATTTTAACGAGCTCTAACTAACCGACCAGTTTCATTTACTTATAAGAATAGAATGAGAATGATGGGGCATGCGGTGGAGTAGTTGGTTGAGGCACTATGCTACAAGCCGGAAGGTCACAGGTTCGATTCTTTATGAAGTCATTGCGTTTCTCAATTTATCTAATCCTTCCAGCCGCCCGCACTATGACCCTGGGGTCGACTCAGCCTCTAACAGAAATGAGTACCAGGAATCTTCCTGAGCGTAAAGGGCGGCTGGGACGTAAGGCTGACAACCTCACCGTCATCTGTGAGCTGATTATTTAGAAAATGTGGGAGCCTCGACGTCTCACAACCCTATGGGCCTCCACGGCCTGTTACAGGGCTAGCTTTACCTTTGTAACTTTGTGTGAGAACGAGTCTGAGAGCAAACTGGATCACGCGGGAACGCACCTGACTTCGATTCTAGACGGGCCCCATCCGAATTTTGGCAGGGATAGACTGAGGACTCTCTTGGTATTTCTCAGTCCGTCCCGGCAAATTCCGGGGAAATATCTTGAAGTAGGCCACGACATTTGTTCCCACTTCATTATTACCATACCACTTGTCACTGCAATGTGCGAGCTTCCCATAACATCATTAAATAAACTATTAATAAAAGAATAAACTGACTCCCTTGATCTGCGGGGTCAGAGGGGCGTGTGGTACCAGGCCGTAACAGTATATAAGGATGGAACATTGATAAGGCAAGACGGAAATGCCGAGAGGAAGGTCTGCCCAAGAGTCATTACATCCCCCACAAAGCCTACACGGACTTCCCTGAAGATGATCCCGGGACTCCGAGGTAAGAGGAAGGCAAATAACAGGTGTAGGGAGAAATAACGAAAGTAATGCTTCTCTAACTGTGTAGGCAAACTGAAAATTACCATAACTTTCATGAAGATATCACATATGAGGTTTTATTTAAAGAGATGCACCCCACAAACTGCCGAAATTTTATAAAAATCGTTAGAATATTTTTTTTCCCCCCAAGAAAATCACAATTTTCAATTTGTGGCTCTTGTTAAGAGACCCATTGCTGGGCAACAACGGCCGATCAATCAACGATACAACGGACATTGTTTGGCAACAATTTCGTAAATATGCAACAGTATTGGAGCCGTTGCAAGGCAGCGGCCTGTGCGCTGTAATGGAAGTATTGTTGAAAGCTGTGTTCGCTATGTGGTCCGCTCCGAGACTATATCGCTCCACCGACAGAGTTCAGTTAATGCAGTGCGGTGCAGTACAGTGCAATGTAGTAGAGCGGAGTGGAGTTAGTTAGAGGACTACTGCGGTTCTGTCCTTGTGAGCTGTTATTTTTAGAAGCTAGTAGCTGAGGCACGGGGATAATTAGTGAACCTAGACAAAGGTGAAAATCCCCTGTTGGAAGCCGTTACCAGACAACGTCTGGTGAAGACACGGCAGAATGAGAAGATTTAATGTGTGCTGTAGTAAACTGTAGCTAACGATAGCGCTATAGTTACTTGTAGTTACGATCTGTAAGTATTAAATAAATCTAATTAAACGACCAAATTCGGTCTATAGTCACTTAGTCACGTGATATTATTCACGGGACACCGCCCTATGGTAGGTAAATCCCAACCAGTTATGAATAATATACGTCCAGCCGTTCGGGCGCTAGAGAAACATACGATGCACATCCATACAGACAGAGGGTTACCACTCAGGGAAATATTTTCAAGCATTCAGCGATGCTGAAAACTTCTAAATCCGGTGAAAACGCTGGATCGGTTCTTCTCACTGTCCCAGTGCTCTCGCACTC
Source organism: Cryptotermes secundus (assembly GCF_002891405.2). Lineage (NCBI taxonomy): Eukaryota > Metazoa > Arthropoda > Insecta > Blattodea > Kalotermitidae > Cryptotermes > Cryptotermes secundus. The sequence goes on from NW_019718639.1 coordinate 985,968, forward strand.
GACGTTCGAATATATGAGAAAGCAAAACCACGAAAACAGAAATATATTTCACTTAACATCACAAGCGAATTCAATTCAAAGTTACGGTCGTGACAAAATTTCCATTTCTTTTCAAGTCAGAAACTCACTTTACGAGTTATAAGCCTTAAACAGTTCCAGTCAATGTGAGGCTCAAACTTCCAGGAACTTAATTCTTCGCTACAGGCCTTTGTCACGAGTGGACGGGACAGCGCAGCAGCAAAAGGCACTACATAAACAAGAAGTTCTGTGAAGAATCAATCGCCTACTTCCCTTTAATTCAACATGGACCGTATATAAAACGACGCGTGAAAAAATTCTTCTATTGTTGCCAGTGTGTTCGTTGCCGTGGTGACGATTTTACCTGGCCGTTGCCCAGCAATGATAGGGGATACACAAGACACAGACTAGTGGGATTTATGTTGTATGGCGTTGAGATTGACTCCGGAGAAATTCCTCCCATACCCATTGGGTACGAGGCTGGGTAGGCCCCAGATACGGTCTGAACGCTGTGGAGTACAAAAAACACTTTCTCCGTCGGGATTCGAATACCGGCCGTCCAGCCCTTAGACCGACGCTGTACTGACTGAGCTGCTCCGGCTCCTATACAATTATGGTACCTCGGACAACGGAACCGGTAAGCAAAGTGACGTCATGCACAGCAGATGCCCTAAATTCGCATCTACTTGCTCGTACCGAATTCTGCGGTATAAATATGAGGGAAGTGTAAAATTCCTTTCCTGAATAAAACTTAGAACCTGGATTTCAAGACTCCACGATCTCCTGATTTCTGACCGTTACATCGCGATGTCTGGTTTGGAATAAAACGGAGGGACAGACTAATGGAAACACTAAGAAACTGAGGAACAAATTTTTTGTTGGCTGCATTGAAAGAACTTCAGTTGGCAACATTTAATGTTCTTCAGATGTTTGTTTACACTCTGTAGTGCTTGTGTAAGTGTATTATTGATTTTGTTGAGTTACAGTCCATGTGAAAGAATAGGAAAATATGAGATTTGTTCGATTTTGAAAGAGGACATATAGTCGGTGCGCGTTTAGCTGGAGCATCTGTGATAAAAACTTTCATATTATTAGGTGTATTGAGAGCGAAAGTTTGTAAGGTTATGTCGGCATACACGAATCGTGGGAAGACATCAGCGGAGAGGAACAGTGGGTAAAAATCAACATTGCCAGAAACGGATCGTAGTACATTGAGAAGGACTGTTTCGAAAAATCACAGAATTACCGCAGCACAGGTGACAGCAGAACTGAATATTCACCTTGAAGACCCTGTTTCCACAAAAACTGTCCCACGTGAGCTTCACAAACCCAACGTCCACGGTAGGGCTGCAACTGCTAAACCTCTGATTACTGGAAGTAATGTTCAGATGAGTAAACGACGGTGTCACGACCATAAAACCTAGACATCAGGCAACCGGAAACGCGCTCGTGAAATTGTCAGAGGAGTCGTCCTTCACGCTGTTCCCTACATCAGGAATTGTTCACATTTGGAGAAAACCAAAGGAAGGCTACAATCCGGAATGCCTGGTTTCAACAGTGAAACACGGGGGAGGTTCTGTGAAGGTTTGGGCAGCACTACCATGGTACAGCATTCTGTTGGTCCCATTATTAGCCTTCACGGCCGAATTACTGCAAGGGAGTGCGAGAACAGGTTGTGTAATAGGTGCATCTCATGATCCAGACGTTATTTCCGAACAAAGATGCAGTTTCCCAGAACGACAGTAGCCGAATACACAGCTGGAACTGTTCAGTCGTGGTTTGAAGAGCATGAAGGTAAACTTCAGCATCTTCCCTGGCCAGCACAATCACCAGATTTGAACATCCACTCTTGTCAGTTTTGGAGACGAGTGAAGATAAGGTTCCCACCCCCAACATCTCTAAAGCGATTTGAGGATGTTCTTCAAGCAGAGTGGTATAAAATTTCACTAGAGACTGTTGAAAACTTGTATGAGTCCATTCCAAGAAGACCTATGGCTCTACTGGAGGCAGAAATTGGTCCAACACCATATTAATAAAGAAACGTGTACTGTGCCTGTAGTGTTCCCATTGTTTGTTCCAACTCTTGTAAGCAGAAGTGGGCGCCATTTACCTGGATGGACTGAGAAAGTTTCACATCTTATGTTCAGCCATGACGTTTGCTGTACAAATCCTTAGTACCAGCTACTGCCCCAGTGAGACTAGTGGGGCACATACTGGGGCCCATGTCAAGTGTGCAGGGTGGTTGCATTTATTGAATTTCTCTTTCTCCCCCCCCCCTTACAAGCAGTAACTACCCCCCTGCAGTGTGCACCAAGATTGTAGACAAAATTGCATTTTACGCGGTTTCCCCGCCCTCCAAGTCACATATTGCGCTGTGTCAGGAACCCAGCCATCGGATTCCTAAGGTTTGTCCCAGTGCAGTATTCCGAGATTAGATTACGCATCAGCTCGTAGCAATATGGGGGGTGGGGGATGCGAGGGGAACAGCCGTTTTACTGTTTCACGAAGTATTATATTCCCTCAGGACTGAATCGGAGAATGATAGAAGTTTGTCTTGAATATGCTGGAATGTACTGATCTCCCCTCGTCCTCAATGTTTCGCTCTGGCCTCGTACCCAGACAACACACAGCGCATCCTTTCCGGTGCTCAAACTGTGAGCACATGTGTCTGTGTGTTCATGCACGTGTACTAACTGACGCCATGGAGCTGAGTCGTATTTGAGGAGAAGCCAAATCTGCAGATACTCAAGAATTTCTCAGAATTTTATGGAACCCGAAGATTCATTACCGTGTTCACAAGAGCCCTCCACTGGTCCCTATCCTCAGCCAGATTAATCCAGACCACACCACCGCATTCTATTTCTCTAAGAACCATTTTAATATTACCCACCCACTTACGTTTTGGTCTTCCTAGCGGTATCTTTCCTCCTGGGTTCCCCATCAATATCCTACATGAATTCCTCGTCTCCCCCATTCGTGCTACATGCTTTGCTCACCCCATCGTCCTTTACTTGGTCATTCTAATTATACTTGAAGAAGAATACACGTTACGAAGCTCCACATTATGCAGTTTTCTGCAACCTCCTGTCACTTCATCCCTCTTCCGTCCAAGTATTCTCCTCAACACCCTCAGTCTATGTTCCTCCCTTAATGACAGAGATCAAGTTTCACACCCATACAGAGCCACAGGCAAAATTATAGTTTTGTATATTCTAATGTTTACGTTTTTAGACACCAAACGTCTGGACCAACTCTAATACAAATGGATCAGTCTGTAGTTCCTTCAGTTACATGTCATTTGAGGTTCGCAAAAATTTTTTTAATTCCCTTAGTGGGGGGTAGCGTCCAACTGGGTCCACTCGGCACGGCGGCCACTGATTGACCTATTGTAGCCTGTCCCGGGTGATTATGATGATGGAGAATTTGGTGGAATGAAGATTGGCAGGGGAAACCGAAGTACTCGGAGAAAACCCGCCCAAGTGCCACTTTGTCCACCACAAATCCCACTTGACCAAACCCGGGATCTAACCCGGTCCGCCGCGGTGGAAAGCCAGCGACTAACCGCTTGAGCTATGGCGCGGCCTTCACAAACTTTGTTGTTCCCGTTTCCACCTACAGCTGATCTCAATTCTGAGAATGACAATCACGTTATTAAACTTTCCGATGAAAGATTGCAGTTGCCTAATCTCAGAATGTGACGTGTCCCGTTACGTCATCAGAAATTTACTACATTCCATTTTGAGCATGCGCTGGGGACGAAACTCGTGTCACACCAGAGATATCGCTGAAGAGATGGAACATCCCTTCCGCGAGGTTGCCTACCTAAGGAGTGTACACTCACAGAAGCTTCGGGGTGACAATACACGGATTGTACAGAAAACTGAGCAGTCAGTATAGTAAGGGCCTGGACTGACTGGGGATCGGAGTTCGAGCCCCGATAAGGACAATATTTTTTTCTCACGTCATCCAGACCGGTTCTGAGGCTCACCCAGCCTCGTATTCAATGGTTACTGGGGGCTATTTCTCAGGGAATAAAACGGCCGAAGCGTGAAACTGGCCAACTAGTACCGAGGCCAAAAATACGTGAAGTTATGCATGTACTCCCCTTGAGTGTTCGTGGTATAATGCTGAATTATTTAAGCACAGGGACAATTTTACCTTGAATTTCTAGTAAAGATGTGTTTTTCATCTTGGCAGATAACATAGCGTCGGATGGGGGCAGTGTGCGAACGGTTAGTTTCAAGCGACGTGAAGTGAGGTTATCGTGGCCTACTCTAAAGCCCTGTGACGTTATTTCTCTAGACTAAATGAGCATGACTACTTGTGACGGAAGCAGAAATCCGTAGTGCTCACCCGCCAAGCGCTCCAACTGCCTGCTCTCTGCTTGCGTACTCCGTCCTCTTGTCTTCCTTCCTCTGGCTATTCTACGATTCCTCCTATTACACATCTTTTATTTGTTCTTCCCCATTCTACCATTCTATTTCTTTTTCTCTATTCGTCCTCCATCTCCTACTTCTCCTCATTTATGTGATCAGTCATTTTCCATTCAATTTACTTTCACTTATCTCCTTCTCCTATGATTCTTATTCCAACTGTCTAGCTCCTTCCTCTTCTGTTCATGTTTATTCTTCGTCTTCTCTTGTACTTCTCCTCATCCTGCTTCTCCGTCTTCCTCTGCTTCTTCTTCCGTTTATCTTGATTCCGCTTCCCTTTATTTCTCGTCCTTCGTTCCAGTTTTCTTTTTCTTTTCTTTCCATCTTCTTTACTTAGTCCTTCTTCTCAATTTTGTTGTTCTCATTTCCTCTGTTTCTTCTTTTAAGTCAAATTCGGTATTCTGACCTACTCCCTCCAGAAATTCGTTAAATAATTACGGAATCATTAGATCTGAGATCCTCACAGCGGCGAATGAGAAGACTGCCATCTTCTGGATGTGACGCCGTGCTGTGTGGTTCAAGTGAACCGATGTTTCGGAGGAATGTGCTACTTCAGTCTTCAGAGTAGAAGATAAAAATAAACGAAAAGCTCAGATTTGATTCTTCCTCGGCTTACGCTTTCGCAGTGAAAACGGAGTCGGTATGCTTCTCCGAAACGTCGATGTACTTCTACCTAAATGAACGGCTTACATCCCAAAAGCCAGTATACTCCAGTTACAGAACACTCATGAGGTACGTATAGGAATCCCAAGCTGGGTTTGAAACAGCGACCCCCGACAGAACGCGACGCCTTCTAGATTACGTGACGTTGACAGCCACATATCCCGTGTTTATACTGTAGTGTGGAGTACCGTTGCTATGCAACGATCGCGAGAAGGAACATGCGTTGCTTGGTGACGGTAGGTAAACACGTCAACAATACCCGGGCTCTTGCTAGGCAGCTGCTCAGTAAACAGATTCCCGTAGCAACGGACAAGCACGCAACAATAGATAACTGTGTTTTCTGTGCGGTCCGTGCAGAGGAATTGTAAAAACGATAAAGACGAGGGTTCAGGGGAGGAGAAACCCCGTGTGGAGGAGGGTTCGAATACCTCCACTGTAACCCTGCGAGTCGTAGGAGATAATGAAGAGGGAACCGAGTGCCTGGGGGTATAACCCGGCCACCCTGTTCCTGGGTGGACATAAATACGGGTGACTAGCCATGTAGGTTGGGGGGAGTCTCGAATCTGAGACAGTAAAATGTGGTCGTGTGTCCCACAGGGCTCGGACCCGAAGTGACTGCGCTGGCGAGGACTAGCAGCAACTGTAGAGGACAGACCCTTCCTATCATCAGGGAGGATGTTACATGAGGACTATAACCGCAACTGTTCAGTTGAAAAGAATACTGGTCATTGGTCCCAAGGGGCTTGTCCTCAAGATGAACTGATTGGCGGTAAACCGCCAGTCGTAAAGTAACTCTGACCCTGAGTTCAGGGCAGTAGAGTTGTGAAACGATGGCTAGCTGGCAATGATGTAAGCGCGGAAGCTGAAGAACCTCTACTGTTAGAAGCCGTTGTCAGGAAACGATTAGTAACTATAATAGACTGAGAAAACCAGTGTGTGTAATAGTGAACAGTAAAGTGTGGAGATTAGCAATGGCATTGAAATTAATTGAAGTTTCGAGTCATGCGTGTAAGTGGCCAATAAATTCATTCACCAATCAAAAATCCCTTCTATAGTCACACATAAGCACGTGACAATATATATATGTCCTCTTGTGTTCCTTGTATATGAGTCTCGTTAAATTGTGACATAAATGCAAGGTTACGAGGCCGGAGTTGGCTTTATGTTAATTCATCCAGCTGAGAGAAAGTGGGCGGGATATTTCCAGCCCATTTGCCTCGCCTCCTCATTTAATGGAGCTTCTTATACAACCACGAAGCATTCATAAACCTCGAAGCCAGTTTCTTTTTATACAGAAAATATTTATTTGGGCACTTTAATACCACGAGTAAATAAGGTGAAAAAATCTTAGGGAGAAAAAAATTCTGAACCGGCAGTTCCAAGCGCCGGGCTCGGCTCTCTCCCCATGTGACCTACCCTGCACTCACTTTACTCAGTGCCTCGGGTGCCCACTTTACACTTATATTTGCCTACGTGCCTGAGGAAAATACTGACCATAGTACAGTAAAATTCACTGGCTCACCAGTTGATTTCCTTAGTGAATGACTGGATGACAAACTGCCAGACCGACAAAACAACTGACTAGTTAACTGAACAACTAGCTAATTAACGAATATTAATTAACTGACTAACTAACGGACTCACTGGGTAACCAACTAACTGACTTATTAACTGAGTGAGGTGCTCTTTTTTACAATCCAGTTAATCTTTTAAAACCCAGCGGTTTGCTACATGTACTGACTGCTTTAACATACTAAAACTCTGCATTCTGCCCACAGGGTGTATCTGTGTGTTCCGTACGGTTCTAACAATAAACAGCCACTGTTTCCCTAAACAGCATTAACCGGTTGGGCTTTGTAGCGGAGACGTGGTGTGTTTCCTCTGAGGTGCAGACTACATTTTCATAAAATATTGTAAATAAAGTCAGCCATGCTCTCTCCAGAGAAGACTTTACATAAGAACTATGAAAGCAAGGTTTCGCTTGCAAAAAAAAAAAATTGTGGTCGTGATCCTCAAGGGGCTTGGCACAAAGATGAACTGATTGGCGGCCAACCGTCAGTCGTAAAGTAACTCTGATTCTGACTCTTTATGCGCTTACGCAATTAAAAAACAAAATGGCTTACAAACTAACATACTGACTGGGGCCGCGCCACAGCCCAAGCGGTTAGTCGCTGGCTTACCGGGTTCGATCACGGGTCTGGTGAAGTGGAATTTGTGGTGGACAAAGTGGCGCTGGGGCAGGTTTTCTCCGAGTACTTCGGTTTCCCTTGCCAACCTTCATTCCACCAATTGCTCCACAATCACCCTCACCTATCATCTGGGGCGGGTACAATAAGCCAGAAGTGGCCGCAGTACAGGGGACTTAGGCCCACCCCACTAGCAATAAAAAAAACATACTGACTAATTGACTACCTTACTGACTAACCAAATTATGCAAACACGTGACTATTTAATTAATTCAATTACTAACCAATTATCCCACCAACTGACTAACTAGTTGGTAACAGAACCTTCCTTAAGACTGAGATATCGATATTAGAAGAGAGAACCAGAAATCTTACAGCCGGCAAGTAATATCCAAGATTTATTTGCGGCCCATAAAAATATTTTATAACATAGTCACAGAGATGATCGGTATTATAATGAACAGATTGACATTTAGGTATAAAATGCTGGCCAATTAAAGTGGATTTTAAGCTCAGCTTCGATGTAACTCTCGTGTTCGCGGAATGACCACACAAAATACGTACATGGAGCGCGCTGGAAAAACGTGGTGTAAACATGAATTAATTCCTCTTAATCCATATGGACAGGAATCACACAGTCCGTCTGTCACACTGCCACCATTTGACACTGTGGTTCCTGGTAAAATTAATGAAAGAGGGAGAATATAGTGGTACATCCCCTGGTCAATAGGTTTTCAACCTGTAGCCCTAGAACCAAGGCTTTCCCTTCTGGTTTCTTATGGATTGTCCAGATGTCACTACATTGTGCAGACTCACATAATACGGGACCATGAGAACCTGCAAGAAATAGCTTTATATGATGCGACGCCGTGTAGTCTGGTGGAAGTATATAAGCTATTCAGAGGAACGTACTATTTCCTTCTGCAGGATTGAAGTCAAAGTAACAACTGGCAAGAAACCATCAATGCTATTTGCTTCTGGCTGGTTGCTTTGCTTACTTTTCGATCCTGAAAATGGAGACAGTACGTTCATCCGAAACATCGTCAATCCTGTACCATCCTGTACCTCACATCCCAGAAGACCGGTGTGAGTACTTCAGGTCACATTTTTTTTTTCCTTGGCACTACAGCCCCAGTGGGCCTATTTCTACCTCTATGAACTTCTCCGTTCACTTAGGTTTTTCTAGATCTTACACGTTCGGTAGGACTCCTTGGGCGGGTGATCAGCTCGTCGCAAGGCCTCTACCTGTACACAAACACAGAAGCACGCACACAAACATCCATGCCCTGAGTGGGATTCGAACCCACGATCCTGGCATCCGAGCGAGCGAAGACAGTGCATGCCTTAGACCGCTCAGCTACCGTGACCGGCTCTTCAGGTCACATACCCAGTGAGTAATCAGGGGAATATATGTTTATGGTACGAATTTTGGCCTTCATAATCAGTGAATTTGAGGATGCAAACCACTTCTCCCCCCATAATGATTCATACACGTGTTAAAAGCTTTTCATTTACCAGTGTAATAAAATGTTCTCCTGCCAATGGAACGGCAGTATCGAATAGCATAGCGTGTAACCGGATGCGAAGCTGCACAAATATGCTAACGCGACAAAATCGTGTGTGCAAACAGAACCCCAAGACCCCCACTACTTGTCAGTCCCCCCTCCACCCATCATCCGACATTTTGTTACATGTACTTGCAATTCCAAACGGTATTCAGATAACGAGAGTAAAAATATGAAAGGTTATTACATGTAATACTGTGATATGTAGAGCCACTGCCAAGTAACAGCTGCATAAACAGGCGATAGTACAACATCCGTTGCTAGGGAACAGCTCTGTGGACATACTGTTTCCACAGCAATGAGAGCACACGCAATAAGGAGAGATAAATTTTCTGTGTGGTCCGTGCCGGGGCTATATAACGAGTACCAGTAGTGCAGATCCTGTACTTCTCATAAAATCTGGTAGCGCCGGGAATCGAGCACGGGACCTCAGGATCTGTAGCTAGGAACTATGACCACTAGACCACAGAGGCTGTCACTAAAGGCGGGTTTACACTAAGGCAACAATTGGCAACCGCGCCGCATGCTGCAAGTTGCTCACATGCAGGTAGTGGGTAGCGCAATCGCATGCGGCTTGCGTCCCGTGTCCTCTAGTTGCTCCAGGCCGCAAGGTTATCCATCGCTAGTGGGTTCAGTTACCTACTCGCATGCGGCTTGCGTCCCGTGTCCTCTAGTTGCTCCAGGCCGCTAGTGGGTTCAGTTGCCTACTCGCATGCGGCTTGCGCCCCGTGTCCTCTAGTTGCTCCGGGCCGCAAGGTTATCCATCGCTAGTGGGTTCAGTTGCCTACTCGCATGCGGCTTGCGTCCCGTGTCCTCTAGTTGCTCCAGGCCGCTAGTGGGTTCAGTTGCCTACTCGCATGCGGCTTGCGCCCCGTGTCCTCTAGTTGCTCCGGGCCGCAAGGTTATCCATCGCTAGTGGGTTCAGTTGCCTACTCGCATGCGGCTTGCGTCCCGTGTCCTCTAGTTGCTCCAGGCCGCTAGTGGGTTCAGTTGCCTACTCGCATGCGGCTTGCGCCCCGTGTCCTCTAGTTGCTCCGGGCCGCAAGGTTATCCATCGCTAGTGGGTTCAGTTGCCTACTCGCATGCGGCTTGCGTCCCGTGTCCTCTAGTTGCTCCAGGCCGCTAGTGGGTTCAGTTGCCTACTCGCATGCGGCTTGCGCCCCGTGTCCTCTAGTTGCTCCGGGCCGCAAGGTTATCCATCGCTAGTGGGTTCAGTTGCCTACTCGCATGCGGCTTGCGTCCCGTGTCCTCTAGTTGCTCCAGGCCGCTAGTGGGTTCAGTTGCCTACTCGCATGCGGCGTGATGAGTTGGGACACGGATAAAGCCAAGTGTCCTCAGCAAAGAATACCGCGAAAAGAGCATTCTGTGGGATTTGCGGGATCCCAATTATAAAGGCAGTCCGAAGAATGTGAAGTTATGGGAGGAATTACCACGAAGTTTGAATGTTCGGTGAAGGAAGCAAAAGAAAAGGTTACAAATCTCAGAACGACCTTCCACAGGTATAGAAAGAAGAAGAGCGGATCCGCCAAAGGCTATCAGTGGGTGCATTTCCCTTCATTGAGTTTCCTTCTTGAGGTTGACGCACCAAAAAGAGGATTTTCAACGGACGAGGACGTAAAAATTGAAGCAACCAGTCGCTGTGGATGTAAATGGTGTCGGTCGCATGCGGCAACGGTTGCTCCTGGCCGCATGCTGCTTGATAAATTGGACAGCAAACATAGTCGCAACTAAGTTGCTTTAAGTTGCCCCAGTGTAAACCCGCCTTAACCAACTAACTTCGCCCCAACAGGCGGCGGTTGCTCCGTCGGTATAATTTGCTTGGGGGCTATGACCACGGAGTTTTCTTTTTTTCTTCTTTTTTTTTTGTTTTTTGTAGGAAAATGTAGCTGAGAATTTTATCAGACTTTGAGCATTCCATTCTTCCGATGAATCAGTAAATATCTAGCAAAATACACGGTGTCATAACCCAGAATAATATAATTTCAATTTTTCCTTGACAGTAGGTATTCAGATATTTTATGCTTGGATTTTCTCCTCTGAGTAAAAGACATTTGACAGCAATGAGTAATGACTTTGTAGACAATGGAATCTATATAGACCAATCAATAATAATTCTCGGGACCTCCCACCCCCCAATACATATCAGTTCATACCATGAACCTCTCTCTCTCTCTCTCTTTCGTTTCTCATTCATTATTTGTCATATCATCAGTTATAAATCATAAAGCTAGTTGGTAAGACATCTTAAACGAGCTAGAAACAAACAACCAATTCATTATGCATCCGAGAACAAGGAAATGTCTTGTCACACAGAAATACAAGACTTTAAATTTGTAATACTGTTTCATGTTGCTTAAATTTCCCTTCTACGCTTCGGGACAGGGAAGTATTGTATTCAAGAGTTAAAACTTTAACAACAATCCGTCATATCCAACAGAATTCGATTACAATCGATTAAAGCTTGTCGATATATGAGAGGCAAACCATAACGAGTGCTCTGTGGCTATGTTCGAAACAACTCAAAACTCTGATAATGGACCCGGAGCTACACATATTTCATTGTTTCATTTAAACTTAATTGAAACCGCCGCGTGTTTGCTATGATATTTTTATACAGTCCTAAAGGGGTTTTATCTATATTATGCAAATAGCGATTCTATCGATCCGTCTAGCTCGCTACACATAGAAGGGTGTTTACAGCTTACAGATTTATGGTGCCATCTGCACACGAATGACGTAAAGAGTGCGGCTTTTGTTAAAGACTGCGTCACAATTTAAGACTCGAGTGTCTTTATGACCACTGCAATTACAATTGCTCCAGACAGATGGCGTTAATTACCGTTTCAAATGCAATTGTGTGATGAGGACCGATATTTTAGTTTCCATACTAGTGTTTTGTTTTTCTTGTCGTTATATTTGACTGTAATAAATACGGGCTCATTAAATATTCTTGGGGGAAATTAATGACCAAACGCTACAATTATTTAGTTATGATCTTATGAAAGTCATAACCAGCCCTGAGTAATTTATACTCGAATTAAAGCATTATATGCAATAGAACAGGAGCAGTGCTGCAAACTTTACTAAATATACGCTAATGTGTTTGATTATAATCAAACACATTAGCGTATATTTAGTAAAGTTTGCAGCACTGCTCCTGTTCTATTGCATATAATGCTTTAATTCGAGTATAAATTACTCAGGGCTGGTTATGACTTTCATAAGATCATAACTAAATAATTGTAGTGTTTGGTCATTAATTTCCCCCAAGAATATTTAATGAGCCCGTATTTATTACAGTCAAATATAACGACAAGAAAAACAAAACACTAGTATGGAAACTAAAATATCGGTCCTCATCACACAATTGCATTTGAAACGGTAATTAACGCCATCTGTCTGGAGCANTTATTCCTTTGCGAGTTATTTTTTGACGCTGCGCTAAACAGCGTCGGAAGGAAGGACGATGAGGGATGAATTATAATGGATTCGGAAGGAAGATGTCATAGCCTAATCGATGTATTACACCGACGCTTATCCAGAGAAACAGAGAAGGAAAGCAAAGACCTTTTTCAGGTTAGCCGATACCCTAACCGGGACTCGAAATGAGATCCTCCACAAAATATGTCCGGCGGTAATGCTACGTCAGTCTGTTACATAATAGTTTGTCTACTTGGAAAAGGTGGTTGTGAACCCCTTGACCCGTGCTACATGGCTAACCTACTTAACTTCATCTGACTACCCCAAAACTCCACGTAAAGTAAGTAAAGGCACCCCTGTAACAGGCCGTGGAGGCCCATAGGGTTGTGAGATGTTGAGGCTTCCACATTTTCTAGAAAATCGGCTCAAAGATGCGGTGAAGTCAGCCTTACGCCCCGGCAGCGCTCTACTTCTCAGGAAAATTATTTAATTAATTCCTGGTACTCATTTCTGTTAGAGGCTGAGTCGACGCCAGGGCCATAGTGCGGCTGGAAGGATTAGGTAAATTGAAAAAAAAAATCACCTCATCGGGACTCGATCCCGCGATCTTCCGGCTTGTAGTATAGTGCCTCAACCAACTACGATACCACGTGCCCCCTTCAAAAAGAACACCACGTAAGTTGTGTAAATTGTTGAGTTCCTCAACATACAATTTTCCTTTTTCTATTTTACAGGAGCAGTCTCTGGATGCCTAGAAGTATCTTCAAAATTAACTTAATAACGGGTTCTACATATCTGTGGGCAGGGCGGGCGGGATTCGAGGCCCTGAAAAATCAAATTCATCTCCACTCCATAGAGTTCACATCGGCTCTTAGTGTTGGAGGCTCTTTACCAGGGGTAAAACCGCCGGGACGCGAAACAGACCACTGACCTCCATATAATATCATGCTCATAAATGGTGTAGATATACCTCCACTACGCCATACGTCTTCATTTCGTGGTGCTTAACTAAGCACAGGGACAACTTTTTCTTTTCTTACAGTATCAGAATAATTAATTTAAGGAGGAGATCGGTAAGGCATGTATCATATGTGGAAAGAAAGGCAAACAGACATTTGGTAGGGAAATCTTTACGAAAAAACCCGCTAGAAAGATCTAGACGAAGATGGGGTATAATATTAAGACGGATATTAAAGATATAGAATAGGGTAATACGGACAGCTTCATTATGTAAAATTAGAAAAATAAAATTGGCATAATTTGGGATGTGACACCGTGTAGTCTGGTCGATGTTCACTACGTTTCAGAGGGACGTACTAAATCCACCTTCAGAGTCGAAGAGTAAGTTTCCTGCTTGATGGCATTAGTAAGTTACTCCGAAACATTAACTTGTACAGTGTCACACTTCCCAACATTGCACCCTACAACTAAGTTGTACACACATGATCGAGATGAAGTTTTGTTGAAGCTTTGACAGACTAATACCATTTAGAGTAAAATTTGGGGTACGTGAAGACAAGAAGGGGTCACTGAATGGTTGGGGGCACGAACGACTCGCAGCCCCCTTGGCCGTTGCGCTGCAGCACACGTGTCTTGCCATATTTCCTTGAAAAAAAAAAAGAACATTGTTAGCCTACTTTCCTAAAACAGGCTTATGCGATTTGCATGCTGACTGTGTGTCTGTGAATCCCTCATATTAACTTTTGAATGCTTGAAACAATCATTAATAGACTTGGCTATGTATGTCATGGCACCTGAGCCCATTTCAACGGCGTACTTCATAAATCCTTCATATCAGTCTCTGTGTATATATGTGTAACCCTCCTATCGTTGCTAGGCAACGGATCGATAAAATGTATCCCTCCTTTCGTTGTTAGGCAACGGTTAGGAAAAGACGTTTCGGAGGTAACGAATAATTGCTGGAGTCGTCGTTTTCTATGCGGTTCGCGTCATATCAAAGAAAGAGAGCGATTAGTTCTTCATAAAACTTCCTGTTATCAAACACTTCTCTCGGGTATTGATCCTGTTCTGCTTGTGTCTGAATTTGCAACAACCCTCTCTCGAATACTTATCGGGATTCGAACCACTGATCCCAAACAAACACGTGACGCTGACGGTTAATCAAACATGAACATTACAAAACAAAATCGACAACAAATGGCGATCAGTTACTAATGCAATGAATACGTTCAGAGTTGTGTACGGACGGCTTCAAAACTGACCCCCAGTGACAACACCAGCATTCCTATGCGCACGACTGTGTTCAGCATGCTAAGCGTGTACACCCGACAGCGTCGTTACTGCGTCGCGATGCGCCAACATGCAGCACTCGCATCACGACGCCCTCAGTATCTGGATTATAAAAGGTCCAACGGAAGGATGAATGAGAAGGATTTGAAAGGAAGCGTCGTGGCTTAAATGGGCGCAACTTCCTCGAATTCGCCTGCCGAGACTGAGAAAAATCATGAACAACCGTAGTTATGAAGGGTAATAACAGTAAGTACTCATGCTAGGATTCGAACAGACTGCGTCTGAAATACCAGTCTAGAGGGTTAATCACATTTTGGGAGGTACTTGGTTCAGATCTCAGGTGGATTATACAATAATCTGTATTAACAATAATATTTGTACTTAAAGGGATAGATGCAGTCACTTGCCTATATGCTGGGCGACCGAGAAATAGGGGTTCGATTCCCGCGAGTGTTAAGAAACCTTTCTCTTCTCCACGTCGTCCAGACCGGCTTTGGGGCCCACCCAATGGGTACTGGGGGCTATTTCCCCGGGGGTAAAGCGGCCAGAACGTGAAGCTGACCACTGACCTCCGTCTACTGCCGACCTTAAGAATGCATTAATGCCTCCACTCTTCCCTCTTTTTCATGTCGTGGTGTTTAATTAAGCAGAGTGACAACTTCAAAGCAATTAAAGTAGTTCCACAGAGCACGGACTTTTGCAACAAGCTAATACTCGCTCAGCTGGTCAAGTAATTCCTCATACTTTAAGGAATTTGAAAATTCATGAGCTTGTGCTCAAAGGTCCACCATGTGACTATCCTCATTTACACGAATCCAGTACATGCCTTAGCCCGACAGTTCCTACTGGTCCATTTTAATATTATACTCACAATTACGCCTAGGTCAGCTTAAATTGTAACTTTTCTTCAAGAATTTCGACTGTAATTTTACATGATATTTTTTTCCAGTCTCGTGTGTGTTACATATCCCATTTATCTCTTTGTCCCTTAGATCACCCTTGCAATCTGTGGCTAAGAGTAGATACTGTGATGTTTCTCTTGATGTAATTTTCACTGTTGTCCTATTGGTTTATCTCTCTCACTATAATGTATATTAGAGTGATCATTTTATTTAAAATTAATGAAGTCAAATTAATAATTTTCTTAGCAAGCCACGTAGAAGTAAATCATATTACGTAGCAATGAAGAAAGTAGTATTCTGGGATGTGGCGCCGTGTAGATATTGTGTTAACTGACGTTTCGGAGGAACGTATTGCCTCTATCTTCAGAGTAGAAGACAAGAAAAAATCCGCGAACGAACCAGCGTGAGCAGGTGTAACAGACTGAGTCAGTCCAGTAAACACAGCTGTATAAGTGCAGGAAGAGAAGAGAGAGGGGCTAAATGGGGAATAGGTAGAGAGGGGAGGGCATCCTCCAATGAAGAGATGGTGAAGCAACTGGTGGAATTGGACCATTCTACTGTTCATTTATAACACACAGGACTTCAGTGTACTGACAGCTACTACGTGTCGCCTGGTAATCATGCCAATGTTTTCAGTTTAGAGAACAGGTTAGGATTGGTTGATTTGCCTCGCCTTATCTACGTATGCTAGAGAATTATATTTGACAAAACCCTGAAAGGCGCTGGTGGTGTAACTTCCTATATTCTCTTATTATACTCTATGCGGAATGTCTGCGGCAGGCATGTAAATAAAATATGGCGACAGGCGATGACGTGATCGCTTCTTATTGGCTCGCAGACCGAGGAAATATTCTTTGTGACGTACACAAGATGCCTGTCTTCATTACAAAATTAGTGCCTTAAGACTACGCTCCTTACTAGTCCTTCTACGTGCCTCTAATTTGTTTACAATCGTCCATAGACATCGCGAATGAAGTATATACAACATTCAAATTTTGCTAATTCTTTTTCGAGCGTTTAGTCGGTACGAATCAAATGCAGCGATATCCTGTCCGATTAATTACGGAATCCTGAACAGGCTCTGTTATGGGTTTAACCATAATGAGGAAAGTGACGTCATCAAAACGTCATGTTTTATTTACTAAAGCTCGACATAATCCGATGGGAACGGCTTTTAGTGGACACTGGTTCGTGTATTTGTGCGGGCTGTTGATCTATGCGTCACTCTTTTTATGGACAGTACCCTGTCAACAACAGGGTGTATCACCGATCAAGCTGGCTCTACCGGTAACTATTCTGGTTTCTCTTCCGGATGAGGCCGGTTTGACTCTCGGCCGAGGCACAGATAAAGCAGACTGAAGATTCTCGCAATTTCTTTCCCTCCCTCCAGGCAAATAGCAGAAGAGTACCTTAAATTAGGCTACGACCACTTCCTTCATCGTCTTAAGTCTCAGCTACATACAGAGTTGTTAATTATAGGATAAAATAAGTGTGACGCTATTCCGAGACGTAGCGCCGTGCAGTCTGGTATATTCATCTAACATTGGAGATAAAGGCAGCAGCTTACTCCAAAAAGTCGGTTCGTATCTACCAGATTATGCGGCGTCATATCCAATTTTTCATATTGTAGCGTGTACAGCCGTTGCTATGCAATGACTGCGATGTAGGAGAATAAACAGCGGCCGTTTCTGGGAAACGGATCAGTAAAAACGTTCCCACGGCAACGAATACGCACGTAGCAATAGAGTTATTGTTGGAAATGGTGTTTTCTACTCGCTCCATGCAAGTAGGTTATCAGGAAGAAAATTGAGGTGACCCAGTCAGCTGTGAGCTGAGTTCTGTACGGGGGACTCTGAAGATAGGATCTGAGTGCGTGAAGCTGAAGAATCTCCACTATTAGAAACCGTTACCAGGGAACGGCTGGTGAAGACATAGCAGGTTGGAAAACGCTTAGCGGTTTTTGTGGTCGTTTGTGAATTTTGGAGATTTGCGGTGGCGCTCTACTTGCGTGTAGATCTAAATCGCGTCTCTACATTGTCAAGAAATCCATTTACCAATCCATACCCCGTCGATAGTCACACATAATACCTGTGATAATACATATATGTATTGTGACTATCAATGAAAACCTCCACCTTGAAATTCTGACACGCTTTCACCAACAATTACTAGAAACTGGTTTCTGCGATACCGTCTGTTTGCCTTTTATATGTATGTGTGTATGTATTGTGATGTGGATGGAGCAACGGGAAGTTGGGGTCACGTGAACTCTGCGTTCCGCCAGTGACGTCATCTAACCCCAATCCTTCCATCAGTACGCAACGCTCGGTGGCGCCCCCTCCCCCGCGGTGACGTGGCAGCGTTTCCCAAAGTGACGTAGTGTGGGTTACCGCAGTTGCTACGCAGCATGAGACAACTGTCGACAGCGTTGCCCAGCAACACCTGTAAACAAGGCGAATAGGCAACAGGGAAGCGAGGCGCTTTCCGTTGTCTCGCTGAGGGTTTATAAGAGAACTACACTGCCTAAGGAGTCAGTTGAAATATAGCAGCAGTCGCGGGAAGACCCGAACGCGTGGTTGGAAGATTTGATGTGATAATTTGTGATACTGCTGAGGGCAGTAATTGTGAGGTTGTAAAATGTGTGATTGTAAGAGCGAGTGTTCAATAAATTCGCTACATCCAATACGGCGTGAAGTTACTTGTCGCGTTATACACCCAACACATGACAGTATGTATGTGCGCATAACTAACTCTTTACCGGTTGGAGGGATTTTATTCATCATTGGTAATCAAGAATTTTCTTGTCCTATTTGAGTGACAAGGGGCGACCACGGTAGCCGAGCGGTCTAAGGCATGTATNGCATAATCTCCCTGTACATTGAGGCCCCTAAAAACCAGCAGCATAAAATTATTTGGGCTGCAGTCGGAACCAGGCGGTAACTTCCCTTTCTACAGCTTCCTCGTCGGGAAAATAGCGCTATTCCCGAAGATAACCTCAACAATTTAGATTAAATTTTAATTATTAACAAGACTGTATGAGTAAAATTTTCAGAAAAATAACCGTACACCTTGTTTCGGCCCAAAGGCCAAATGTCAGTTTTATACAAAATGACTTGGCCGATTTGGGTTAAATTTTAATCATATATAGGGGCAATGAACCCAAATAACAAATCTGTGATCCTTAAGGCGTGTGTGAGATAATACATTCTCTGTTTATACCGAATCTTTGTTTGTTTAACGACGTTGTCTCAGTTTATACTATGCAGCGTCGATGGCAAGGTATGGTGAATGCGGTATTTGGAACCATTTAGAACGAACTGGCCCATGGTCTAATGTAGGCACTCTCCTAGTATGTCTAGAAGGACTGAGGAAAACCATGACACCCTGACTGAAGATAGCAGTTCTCACAGTGGGATTTCGAACTGAACACCACTCGAAGAGAAGCTTAGGATGTTATCGCCACACCAGCCAACTCGATGTCAATACATTCATACCTGAGAATTTATTCGCTGAAGACAAACATTCCCCTTTTCAATTTCAGCTTAGACACGTAGAATTACAGTGATTATAATAATCACAAAATAATTATATATATATTGTAGCATGTAGAGATGCGTTGCTAGGTAACGATTGCGAAATAAACAACGATTTAACTTCACGGCTAGGCAAAGAATTCTTAATAAGCAACAATTGAACAATAAAAGGAACGATGTTTTGTATTAGGTCCGTGCCGAGAAGTTATAAGCAGGATAATTGGAGCAATGAGTCAGTTGTATTAGCCAGCAGGCTACCACGTGAGAACAGAAGCTGAAGAATCTCCATTGTTAAGATCCGTTACCATGAAACGACTTGTAAAAGCATAATGAGAACTCTTAGCGTGTGCTGTAGTGATTTGTAAATTGTGTAGATAAGTGATCGAACTGTAATTAGTTGTGTTTAGATACGAGCTGCGTGTATAAGTGTTCAATAAATCCAGTCACCAATCCAAACTTCATCTACAGTCACTGACTGACTGACCGACTGACTGACTGACTTGAGAAACTATAGAGATTACCTGTTGTAAATGGCCGCTGAGATACCCTGTTACTTGGTGGACTGGATGAGATGCAAGGCTTACCTGAAATAAATAAAGAAAAGTCTGTCATGAATAATATAAATACACACTGAGATACTACACAGATTCTGTATTGGATCAAACCACGTTTCCTATGTTACGTGTTCACTGCAACGTCCAACTTCTATCGCTGTAGAGCACTTAAAGCTTGCCTAAAATTTGAAATGATATAGAAACACATTCCTCGATATAAAACAAAGGCGAGATATCTCGTTAGTAACATGGATAGTGTTAATAGTAAAATCTCAATAGTAGGATGAATTTCATTGGTCGCTGCTCTTAATAAAAATAATTTTAAGTACGTAACATAGATTTAGAACATCAAATTTAAAATTAAGAATGTTTATATGTTTTTTTGAAACATAGAATTCGGAACTGATGATCGCTGATTAAAATCCTGCTAGGCTTTTTCAATCAATAGGATAAATGCGTCCTGGAGATCAGCTATGATGACTATGAATTTGCGTAGTCTTTCTCAGGAACTACATACAAATTCTGGAAGAGTGAATTAAATTACGCTATAAACAATTTCTTCCGTAGATTCCCAATTCATAACTAAGAATCAGTGACGCAACATAATCAAGATATTCATATAGAAAATTTTAAATAATAAGTAATTAATTAATATTAATATTAATTTATATAATTGTAGTTTTAATTGTATTTGTTATAGTTAAATTATATTTGAATTTTATGCATTGTATGTAGTGTGTTCTTTATTGTTTGTGTAGTTTTGTGAGCTGTATTTTGTTTGAGCATGGTGTGTTATTTTGCGTGATGTGTGGTATTTGCAAAAAGAAAAAACCCTGGTCGTGAGCCTCAAGGGGTTTGGTGCCAAGATGAACTGATTGGCGGTAAACATCCAGTTGTAAATAACTCTGACTTTGAGTCTCCAATTTGTTACAATTCTGGATAATGGGAAATAACAAAAGCGAAGTCATGTGGAAGGAAGCAGCCGTGCCTGGAGTGAATGAGTAAAACCAAGAGACACTCCAGTGACGGTAGTTGGTGTTCTACCCGTGATTCGAACCCCACACTTCCCATACATGAGTCAAAAGCGTTACTGCCTGAGCCAGCTCACACGACAGTTTGGTAGAAAATTCGGTATTCTTGCTACAAGACCAACCGCGCGGCAAGCAGCATCTTAGCAACAGCGGTACAGCCGTCCAACTTCGACCTACAGACTCTCACGCCAGAACCCACACAGTCTGCTCCAGGAAACTGTTCGAGCTATATTCACCGGACCGTGGGTAAATTTCTTGTCATAATGTTGGCAGATTGGGAAAGTTTCGTGCATCTTCTGTGTACATAATATATATTACAATTTTCTAATCACAAGGTCACTGAGTCGAGCTCCGGGTCACAATTTCCATTTCGGTTAAATCCAGTCGCTGTAAACTTGACTGCTCTTGTACTGAGCAGGCTGTCGTTACCGTAGCCGACTAGACCCGGCTTCGACTTACCCGGGATACAAACTATCTTCACTGAGTTCTTTTGTGGTTTTTCCTAGTCCATGCATGAAAATTCCGGGAGAGTTGCCCGATTAGAACACTGCCATCTCCTTCCAAATCCTTTCAAATTCATCATTCACCAATCGGTCACATCTATAATATGGATGTAGAGCGTTACCGCTGCTATCACCCGCTTTATATTCACACCGCGGCGGCCGGGGTTCGATCCCGGGTCTAGTCAAGTGGGATTTGTGGTAGACAAAGTGGCACTGGGGCGGGTTTTCTCCGAGTACTTCGGTTTCCCTTGCCAATCTTCATTCCACCAAATTCTCCATCGTCATAATCAGCCGGGGCAGGTACAATAGGCCAATCAGTAGCCGCCGTGCAGGTGGACCAAATTAAACTCCTCCCCCCACTAAGCGAATTAAAACAAAAAGTAATAAAAACCCGCTTCATACGGAGGACGCTCTCAGATCAAGAATCCGTTGTATCACTTGACAGATGACCGCAAATGAGATTCGAACAAGGTGCTAACAAAATGCTAGCCTCCACAAAGACACGTTTAGTCTGCTACGCTCAATCATATTAATCCCGCACACAGCGATTTCCTGGCGCACCTACGTAACAGCAAGTATTTTCGTGACGTCACTTCTTCATCCAATCACGTTAATCCTGACAGCGGGGTACAGGAGGGGGGTGAGTGAGAGGTTGCAGTGGTGGCCATATAAACAGATTAAAGTGGACTCGCTGATCTTGAGAGGGGTTGTTTGAGCTCTGCTTGTCATCAAGAGGAATGACATATCAATTTTTATTGTGCAGTGTACCCCATATACATTCAATATAGAGTTACATAGGGTGCATGCAAAAACAATTACTTCTCTCAGCCCCGTGCCCCGTGGCACTTTAAGGAAGCCCCACTCCGATCTCTCTACGGAGGTGGTTCCCCCTTTCCAGTCATGGAACCTCGAAAGACTTCAACGTCGAGTTACTTAACGAATTATCATCAGGGGCAAAAATGTCTTCAAGTCTCGCTAAAAAGAAAGAAGTTATATGAAGAAGCGGGAAGCAAAAAATGAGCAGTTTATTCTTCTTCTTGGCCGAGAACTTCTGATCCTCCACATAGGGTTCTGAAACATCATTCTACTGTTTTCTCTAAGCACATTGTGATTAGTACAGGTACCGTTTGCTTCGGCGTCGAAAAATTCTTCACTTGCATATAGAATTTATTTCTGAAATTCATATGATTCAGGGAGAACGCGGTAGCGTAGTTGGTTCAGACACTACGCTAAAAGCCGGAAAGTCCCGATGAGGTCACTGGATTTTTCAATTCACCTAATCCTTTCAGCCCTACTATGGCCCTGGGGTCGACTCAGCCTCTAGCAGAGCGCCAGGAATCTTCCTGGGTGGTAAAGGGCAGCCGGCGTGTAAGGCTGACGAACTCACCGCCATCTGTGAGCTGATTGTCTAGAAAATGTGGGAGCCTCAACGTCTCACAACCCTGTGGTCATCCACGGCCTGTTACAGGGATACCTTTACTTACTTACTTCCTACAATTCTCACAGTAAAAGGGAGATTATTTGACTAAACCGAATTAACGGATATATGTTTAATGAAGGTGTAGTCTTTTTTACTGTTAGGTAAGAATTCAATTTTTATTTATTTAGATGAACTTCATGCTTCGAAGGGTTAAATTAACTGTGTCGACAAATAACTCTTCTTTCTCAATAGAGACAAATGAAAACAGTGCTATTAGGCAGCTTAGATAAAGAACTTTACAATATAAACCGCCTTCCATTTCAGAGAGACATATCCTCCCCCATGTTAGATTGACATTGCCTTCAAATCGATTCTGAGAGGCCATCTATCTGCTTTGCAGTATCGATTTATAACCTTCATCCTAAGGCAAACTAACTGCCTCCATTTGAGCGATACAAAATTGGACTGGTCAGAAGTTTTCCGTTTCCCAAGGCTCTTACATCTGTCCGGCTACAGCCTCACACTTGAACACAAAGGCTGCACATAACTATACATGAAGAGCGGTCTACTGTGGGATGTGACGTCGTGTAGCCTGGTATTTCGTTGCTAATATTTCAAAGGAAATATCTGCCTCTCCTACATCCTAAGGAAAGTTACTTCCTGAACACTGCTACCGATCCATCAGGTCACACATCGACAGTAACCGCCATAATCAAGAACTTGAGAAATTATAATTCTAATAAAGTAATTAACTACTTCTTCCGTTGTAGTGGGTTGAGACTGAGTTCACTTTGTAAGTCGGTCACTATTTGCTCTATTGTAGCATCCCCGGATGAGTCTGGAGCAGTCAGTGGAATGAGAATTAGCATGGAAGGCCTCAGTAATAGGAGAAAACCTGCTCCAGTGCCAAAGTATTTAACTAATTACGGAAGCAACTAACAAACTATAAAAAAAACTGCCTCCACTTCTTATAGAATCCATACTTTATTACTCGGCAAATAAGAAATGTCTGGTGAGATCAGGAATTTGCAAAGTAATAATTATAAAGGTTGATGTTTTCCGGGATACGGCTCCGGTCTAGAAAACCGAGATTAACGGCCGTGGGGATCCGTTGCGCTGACCACGCGACACCATCTATCCGCAAAAGTTGGTATTAACTTCGCCGACAAGCGACTGTCGCTCGGTCGGTATAGTTCGCTTGCGGACTACAGGGCACAGTTTTTATTTAGAACTGTGTAGTAAAGTGGTAAATTTTTGTATCTGAAGACCCCGCTGTAGCCATCTTCAACACTGAAGATGGAGACAGTAGGTTTACAAGGAACGTTGGTAATCATCTGACAAGTTACGCATCCAAGATGGCGGCGATCCTAATTTATGAAGCTCATCATGACGTAATTTTCTGCCTTACTATGACGTCATCGCTTCACGTAATTTGTTTCCGAATATTCTGCACAGTGACATGTTCTCAAGCTACAAAAATGAATCTCAGAATCTGTGACGTTTATGTACTTCAACAACCGTGTTTTAAATAGGAGACGAGGAGACATGTTGATCTTCATAGTTTCATCTTTTAACGTTTGTTAATATGGGCCAGCTTAGCTCAGTCGGTATGGCGACCATGCTGTGGGATAGGCGACCGAAGAATTGAAGTTCGATTCTCGGCAAGAGCAATAAATTTTTCTGTTGCGTCCAAACCGCTTCTGGGGTCAATTTCCTCGGGGGTAAAGCGGCCGGGGATGTAAAACTGACCACTCACCTTCATCTAGTTCCGAGGTCAAGAATGGTGGAGTTATACCTCCACTCCCACTTGTATCTTCATGACATAGTAACTAATTAAACACAGCGAAAATTTTACGAGGCAAATATTTACCACCTTACTTACTGCTTCAACTCCTACGGCTCAGAGTGTCCAGTTAGGCGCACTTTCCAATGATACAGTGCCACTCCGCTGTATCCTCCATGTCATAGCAATCGCGCTCCTTAGTTAGTTCGGGCCTATACAAACCATGCCCACCAGTGCCCCTTGGGGCTATCCAACCCCCTAGCCTCATGATATTAGAGGCACGGGAGACACTGCCGATAGAGGAAACCACGAGATTAATTTAAAGCCTGGTTCAATAATCTATCCTCGAAGGATAAAATTAAATTTATTACGTCTTGTTCTTTGGGGACGGCTGGAATTCACTTAGCCGCAGAAATTCTCTCATTTCTCTCTTCCTACGCATTTTCTCTCTCTCCCCCTCTCTCTTGTACTCATTTTTGTCGCAACGTGTGACACACACCACAGTACATACAACCAAACTAATAATGTAACACAGCGATAAATATTTTGTACAGTCACGAACAATTTTATAGAACTAGTAAAATATATCGTCTTTCATTTCGATCATTTCGGTTCTGGGAACCCCCTATACTGTCTCCTTCGGAGCCCTGTTAGCGAGTCACGTGTGCTCCTCAGTCCCTTCTACATCTGCCTAAGTCCACAGGCCGATATTACAGACATATACTCACTGATCTCCATGAAACACATATGAGTATGAACACCATGTCACTGGAGGTCAATTCGTCTTGACAATTTTAACTGCCTGTTGTCAACATTACCAATACAACTGTCTTGCGAACTTCTGAGTTGGAAACAGTAATTCATCATGATCTCAGTATCTCCTTCTCTTTCGATTTGATAAAAAAATAATGATATTTGGTGAAGAGTCGGAAATGCGAGGCTTCTGATTATATAACGTTCTCCACTCTCCTCTCACTTCCTCCCCCTCAGGTCCAAAAATACCTCTTAGCACCCTGTTCTCACACACGCTCACTCTGTGTTCTTCCCTTAATGCGGGAGACCAGGTTTCCCATCCATGCAAACAAAAGGCAAATTTATATTTCTGTAAGAGTGAGGCGCGTGATAGCGTAGTTGGTTGAGGCACTATGCTGTAAGCCAGAAGGTCGCGGGTTTGACACCCAATGAGGTCATTCGATATTTCAATTGACCTAATCCTTCCAGCCGCACTATGGCCCTGGGGTCGACTCAGCTTCTAACAGAAATGAGTACCAGAAATCTTCCTAGGCGTAAAGGGCGGCCGGTGTGTAAAGCTGACAACCTCACCGCCATCTGTGAGCCGATTGTCTAGAAACTCTGGAAGACTCGACGGCTCACAACCCTATGGGCCTCCACGGTCTGTTACAGGGATAGCTTTACTTTTTTTTATATTTCTGTATATTTTAATCTTTACATTTCTAGATACCACATGAGGAGAATGGCTGAGCTGAATGGCAGAAAAAAGTCCCGGAATTCAATCTACTATTACTGCGAAGAGTGACATCGTCAGGGGTGTGCTATTTGTTATTTTGCCTAGCTTATTTTTCCACCCTGAAGATGGAGGAACTTCCTTCCGGTGTACTTGTACCAGCCTACGCTGCTTCCGGTCCCACAAGATAGCAGTATTCATAGTCACCTCTGTGACTACCTCGCATAATGTTCTTAATGTCTTCACGAAAGAATTTTCGTTCTTTCCTTAAGTCTTTCTCAGGTATTCGCTTTATGTTGTCAGTCTTCTCTGTCTCTCGGCAACGACCCGTCGTCCGGAAGTAAAAATCTGGCTTAGGGGTAAAAGTAAAGATAATGTTGTCCGCAAAGCTTAATTCCTTCAGCGCCGCGCTATGAAGACGTATGGAGGGAGTGTAGCTACAAGTCTGTCATTCCTAACTTCGGTGTCAGACAGAGGTGAGTGATCAGCAGGGCCCGGATTTTGATGACATGTCATCTTTTTTTCCTTGTATCCTATGCGATGCTCTTAAATATATAAATCTCGGATATGAGCTGCTGGTTACAGAAATGTAAATTTTGTAGGTAATTTTTTGTTATTTTTTGACATTTTTAGGTTTAAGTTATTTTTTCATTTTTGGGGTAATTTTTTGGTAAATTTTTGGACTATTAAGGGTATTTTTTTCATTTTTGGTCATATTAGGGAATTTTTCTTCATATGTTTTCTGAAATGTGAATAACATGGAAGCGAAGTGTTCTTTCTTTTCCCCTTTAGGTCATTTTTCTGGATTTTTCGGACATTTTTTAAATGTTTTCAGGTCATCAAAATCCGAGCCCTGCATATTACATTTTTGGGTCATATTTTAGGTCATTTTCTGGATTTTTCGATCATTTTATAGGTCATTTTTTAAATATTTTCAGGTCATCAAAATCCGAGCCCTGCATATTACATTTTTGGGTCATATTTTAGGTAATTTTTCTGGATTTTTCGGTCATTTTATAAGTAATTTTTTTAAATATTTTCAGGTCATCGATATCCGAGCCCTGCATATTACATTTTTGGGTCATATTTTAGGTCGTTTTTCTGGATTTTTTTCGGTCATTTTATGCGTCATTTTTTAAATATTTTCAGGTCATCAAAGTCCGGGCCGTGGTGATCAGCTTTAAACCCTGCCTCTTTTCTCCAGAGAAAGAGTCCCTGGTAGTCCCCAGAGCCTGTCTGGGTGCTGTAGAGGACAGAGACACTTTTGCCTACTCCGGAAATCGAACAACAATTCCTTGACGGTTCAGTTCATAGCTTGCCGCTATACTGACGCTGCTACCCTGGGCCTCCTGACTTAAATGGCCTCCTTTAAGGGTAGATGATGCGAATGTTTAAGCTCTTTCACAACGTTCCCTTCTGTTTCGGGCTAAAGAGAGCAAGGACTAGAGCAGTACACATTTCGCATGGAGCAGATGTGTTATTAGAAGTAAGTTGAGACAGACACACAAAGTGCGTTGGAGGGGAGAGAAGAAGGAGTCGGGAATATGCCATAAAACCAGAGAGGATTCACAGATATTCCCTACCTCCCACACTATATTTTTATAGATGTCACAAGGACGGGACTACAGCGTTTGTAAGAATGTAGCAAGGGGCTATGATATTTGTTTGGAGTCCAGTAGGAATTTATTCTTATTTAACCCTACAAATGCAGGTATACAAATTTTTGACCATTACAAATATTGATAAGCCTCAATGAATGCGACATCTGTTGAAAATATATCCGAACTACATAGTCGAGAAAAGATTTGAGGGAATTTCTATCTTTACATTCAAGTTCTTAGGAGTAGGAACAGCGCAGTATAGCGACTGTCTAAGGGGTGGGCTGCCGAGGGGACGGAGTTTGAGTCACGGTAGAGGCAAGATTTTTGTCTTCTCAAAATCGCCCAGACAGGTTCCGGGGTCCACCCAGCCTCGTATGCAATGTGTAGTGGGGAATTTCTCGCCAGGGGTAAAGCGGTCGGAGGGTGAAGCTCATCAACTAG
This sequence comes from Cryptotermes secundus, assembly GCF_002891405.2. Lineage (NCBI taxonomy): Eukaryota > Metazoa > Arthropoda > Insecta > Blattodea > Kalotermitidae > Cryptotermes > Cryptotermes secundus. Next base: position 1,013,736 of record NW_019718639.1, read on the forward strand.
TTCAGAGGTTAAGAATACGTGGATCTATATATACACTCCTCCATTATATTTCTTGGCGAAGTGTTTAATCAGATAAGCGCAGCGTTAACTTCAATTTTACCTCACATCCAAGCTCTTGGCGAGTTTTATGTATTTTAACGTCGATTTTTTGCCATTGTAATGTTATAATTGCCGGTCACGGTAGCCGAGCGGTCTAAGGCATGTACTGTCTTCGCTGGCTTGGAAACCGGGATCGTGGGTTC
>NW_019718639.1:1014101-1027115 GCF_002891405.2 Cryptotermes secundus
ATCTAGGAAAACCGAAGTGAACGGAGAAGTTCATGGAGGTAAGCCTAGGCCCACTGGGGCTGTAGTGCCAAGGGGAAAAAATGTAATTAATTTGTTAAAATATCAAATTACAACTCAATAACTCCACATGTTTCGACTCTCGAAGACCTATCATCAGAGTATTTATAAAACATTACTTTTATAAGGTTTCTACAAGACAGATCGTTTATTCTAAATTCTCATTGATAAGAATTATGGTAAAATGCACTGATGTGTTATACTGACATCGGAAGTTGCAGAGGCATTCGGATTCTTATATTTATCAAGTGCAGATTTTATACACATTGTTTGCCCTTTAACTTTGCAGAGCTGTGACCCCTCACCTTAGGAATTGGAGCTTGTTTTCTAGGCTTAAGGTCTATAATAATATTCAAAAGCCTGATATATTGGTCCTTGAATCATTCTTATATCTTCTAATGAAAAATATTAATTTTTTCAACTACTTTCAAGAACCACAAATAGACTTGTATAATTCAGTCAGCACAGTAACTAGGATCATGACTCGACGACCAGTGAATCGAGGTTCGTGTCCCATCACGGGTGAAATTTACTCTCTTTTCAGCATTGCATATACAGGCTTTGGGGCCCACACAGAATCTTATCCAGAGGCACCGAAATACAGTCCCTGGGGTAAAGCAGCCGGGGCGAATAACTGACCACTCACCTCGATCTCGTGATGAATAGGCGTGGATATATATATATATACTCGTATATCCACCCCCTATACTTTTCAGTGGCTTAGGGCTTAACTCAGTACAAGTGAATTTTTACAATTAGAGTTGTGATGATTCTTTATTGACCCTATTTATTTTATATTTTTATAAATTTCCGTATATTTTAAAGATTTTGCCCTTTCTTTACTCTTACAGAGTTAAATGAAGATTTTCTTAAATTTATAGGAATTTTCACGAAACTCTTATATTGCAAGTAGTTTTCTACAGAAGGTCGCGGGTTTGACACTCAATGAGGTCATTCCATATTTAAATTGCCCTAATCCTTCCTGCCGCACTATGGCCCTGGGGTCGACTCAGCTTCCAACAGAAATGAGTACCAGAAATCTTCCTGGGGGTAAAAGGCGGCCGGTGTGAAAAGCTGACAACCTCACCGCCATCTGTGAGCCGATTCTCTAGAAACTCTGGAAGCCTCGACGTCTCAAAACCCTATGGGCCTCCACGGCCTGTTACAGGGATAGCTTTACTTTTTTTCATATTTCTGTATATTTTAATCCTTGAATTTTGTTTACATTCTCTACAGAACGGACAATACTTTGTAAGATGAGGCACCGATTAAATAATTAACATTAATATTACTACATCTGCATCACGAGCCTCCAAAACAGTTTATTAAATATTCACAAAATATAGAATATTCCAATACAAAAAAATCACAAAAACCAACGACTGACTCGATGATATAAAGCATCACTTGAAGAATTTTATTCTTGTTTTATACAATAATTTTCGTTTTATATAATCTAATTTATTGTACTTTCACGCCAATTATTTTAATATTACTGTATCCAATTTTACTAGTACTGCAGTTCAGTGGTGTATATATGTTGGTCATGTATTTGTCTGATGATGACTTTTAGTAGCTGAAACATGTAGCTGAGCCAAACTTGGCACTGACCTCAATTTAGTTGTGTTGTGATGGTTTTAATAAAGAAATTGTGTTCTACAGAATAGTTTTTCAATATGGACATTTCTTTATAAACTGAGAAGACTTAGTACGGGCTGCAGTGAACTGGAGAGGTTATGAATTAGCGATAGCGCTATAGTTAGTTAGTTAGTTAGTTAGTTAGTTAGTTAGTTAGTTAGTTAGTTATTGGAGAGGGTGGGTTTCCCCATGCACTTGGACCAGTATTGGTCCATTGTGCTTCCCTCTATGATATTCTACCAGTCTCTATATCCTACCGATATTTGTGCGTACCATCAGTCCCGACCGAGCCAGCGAGTTCGGCCTCCACTAGCTTGGCGGTATCTATAATGCTTCCCCCATCTATCAGAGGTGTTAGAGACTACTTGTTGGGCGGGAAACGTCTTTGAATTTGGCTCAGTGATCTCCTTTGGAGATATGAGGTTCTTTTACGTGCCGTAAAGCTACGACTACGTCATAAAATTCCCTCCCGGAGGACTTGTTCCCTGAATTTTTCCGCCCTTAAAAATTCCACGACCTCCGCCGGGTTTGAACCCGCGTACTACGAGTCATGAGGTGGGAACGTTACCTCTAGACTACGGAGGCCGCCTAGCGCTATAGTTACCTGTAGTTACGTTCTGTAAGTGTTCAATAAACACGATCATCAATTCAAACCCCGTCTATAGACACTGATACACATTACAATATTTTCGTTGAATCATTCAAGGGTTCAGATATCTCAAGGAAATGCTTATAGTTTCTGGATCTTCTTAAATTTTAAGAAATTGTAACAGTTTCCCTTGCTCTTTGGGAGTTCTGGGCAACTTTCCTCAGTTCACTGATGTGAATACGTTTGCTAAAACTGTCAAAAAAGCTTTTCTGTATATAGTACCTCGTGATTCCATGTACTGTAAATAAATGCAGGCGTTTATTAGATCTCAACAAATAATACAAAACTTTTAACGTCCGTATTCATCACATGTACCGCCTGCTTTAACCTACTGTAACTCTGCATTCTGCCCACAGAGTGTGTCTGTGTTCTCACAATAATCAGCGACTGTTTCCCCAAACAGCATTAACGGGTTTGGCTTTGTAGCGGAGAAGTAATATGTTTCCTGTGAGGTACGGACTGAATTCTTATATATTAGTTAGACGAGTTTCAGTCTAAAAGGTTTAAAGAACATATCTGTTTTCTGACTCAAGATATTTTGAGGGGACGTAATTTCGAAGCCCGGAACTGATCATCCTGATTATCTTCAGTTCCTTCCTGAGGCAATAACACGGTAAATAACACTCTATTTCTCTTCATTGAGATTTCAGTCCTCAGATTCATCTTGAAATGCGCTGTTATTTCCATAAGTCTCGCGGCAAAAGGAAAGGCAGAGGAAGAAACAAACCGCAGTGGCATCTAGCGGCATCCCAATCTATCAAACTTAGCGAACATCTGCCGGCCGTTATTTCAGAAGTGACATTCCGGGGAATGGGCCGGGGGAGGGGGGAGAAAGACCTACTGGGAACCTAAAGTTAATACTTCACAACATTTCAAAATACAGAATGATTGAGTAAGGGAGGAAAACAGTGCCTCTCGCTTAAACACGCGGCACATAGAACGAGACACAGAATGCCCAAATATTATGCAAGTTTAGGAAGAAAAATTCGAATATATGGAAAATACTGTCCAATCTCCGAAAAAGTGGAATGTGACACTGTGTAATTTGGTAGACGGTAGCAACGTTTCGGAAGAACTTGCTGCCTCCATCTTCAGGTCATAAAGTATATAAGAGTAATATTACATTGCAATGTCCTGTTAAACTTCACTTATTATTATTGTCGCTGATTTAGCCGTTTTACGTGTAACGCGTTTTTCTAAACCTCATTTGAAAGTTTCTCTACGTCACACTACATGTTTCGACCAATATTGGTCATCATGAGGAGTTTAAAATTGTCGATGACAAGTGATGTGCTTACGTTTTCTAGATTCAATATTTGATATGTGGTTCCATCTATGCGCTTGCGCAAACCGCTGTACTATCCACTGTCATCAGGTTATTAAGAGGCATGTAGTGTGTTGGCTTTGGAGTTCTCTCAGCACTGGCAGCGTCTGGAAAGTGATGCCATATACTCCAGAAGAACTCCACCTACGTTTCGAAGGAACGTATTGTTTCCATCTTCAGGGTGGAAAAATTAGCCAAGTAAGAAGAGGCGGAAACTCGAGCAAGCCGCTCAGAACAAAAAAACTAGAATCTGATATGGGCTAAGAGGGGACCCAGAAATAGTCAATTACTGACAGCATCGTTAAATAAAATTTACAATACATGACGTCACAGCCCATGATATTAATCTCCGTGAGAACATACAATCTGACACAATAAATACGCCTGTGTTTTATATGTTCCAGTATACAAGTGCTTACCGGTATCACTTTTCTAACACACTGTTATCCTTTCAACGTCTTCCAGTCCTGCAGTGAGACCAGCACACATTTCTATATCATGCAAGACCGAACAGGTTGGCTTAGCGGTAACGCTCTGAATTCGTATGCGGGAGGTATGTGGTTCGAATCTCGGCCGTGACACCGTCTGACCTGACTAAGATTTGTTGTAGTTCCCCCCAGTTCCTTGAGCTAAGTTTTATGACAGTATTTCAATTAGGCCAGAGCGCTCCCTTTCAAATGCTTCCGATTCAACATTCATCTGTCATCATCCCATTTGACTCTATATCCTCCCTTCTCCAGAGCGCCCAGACCGTCTCTGGGGCCCACAGAATTTCCTAACCAATGGATGCCGGGGAAAATTTCTCCGGGCCGTGAAGCTGGCCACTCACCTCCATCTAGTGCCGACGTCAAAAATAGTGGAGCTATACCTCCACTCCTCCTTATATCTTCATGGCGTAGTGTTTAATTAAACACAGGGAAATTTTTATTTTCGAATTTACCTCATAAAATATATCATTCTAGAGATGTTACAAATTTATATCGGTGCCACTTTTTATAACACCCTATAACTCGGTTTTAGACTGATAGTTAACATGACACCAATTTTAATGCAATTCGGGCAGTTTTATAGGTATATATCGGAACCACTTTTATCTAGCAACCTGCAGAATCTTCTGTACCTGTTCAGGTACAGTATGCAAAGTTGTACAAGTTCGTGCAAAACATGTATACATATGAAAACCAAGAGATGATTGAAAGTGAAAATGTCTTTTGACGTGCACCCTGGCAGTAGCTGCAACACAAAGTACAGAGCAGTACTGCGGGATGAGGAGGCCCTTGTATAGCAATCAATACAGATGTGGGCTGAGAGGGGCAGGAGATTTGGGGCCTCATGGCTCACTGCTTGTGAGTCGCCTTTCAATGTGTCTATTGAAGCGAGACTTCAGCCCCATTTCCACCCCCACTGAGCAAGACACGGAGTGCTGAGGAAGCCATCTGTTTGACTATGAATGTAGTGTGATGGCTAGCTCGGCGGTCCTGCTAACGATCTGCAAATATCCACTGCTTAGAAACATTACTTGGTCTCGTCACAGGATAGTAGCCCTGGATATCAGAGGCTATGGATACTATTGCTGCACGTAAGGCGTTCCCGAATTCTAGTGGGGTTGGACTAAGTCCTTTGTACTGCGGCCACTTCTGGCCTATTGTACCAGCCCCAGATGATAGGTGAGGGTGATTGTGGAGCAATTGGTGGAATGAAGATTGGCAGGGGAAACCGAAGTACTCAGAGAAAACCTGCCCCAGCGCCACTTTGTCCACCACAAATACCACTTGACCAGACCCGGGACCGAACCTGGGCCGCCGTGGTGGGAAGCCAGCGACTACTCCTTTAGCTATTGTGCGGCCCAGTCGTTCCCTAGCTCAGGATTTTCTCTATGAACTTCGGTTTCCCATCCCAATTCTCATCCCACCTATAGCTCTATATTCATTACTCATCCTGTCGTCGATAGAAAATAAAACAACTCCGTGGCCTGTAGTCCTCATGCGAACTGTACAGATCGAGCGACCGCCTCTTGTCGGCGAAGTTAGTGCCAACTTTTACTCGTATAGACTGAGGTTGTCACAAGGTCAGCTCAACGAATCCCCACGGCCGTTAATATCGGTTTTGTAGACCAGAGCCGCTATTTCCTTGAAATAGCTCCTCAATTATCCTCATGAAGCTGAGTGGACCCCGTTCCAGACCCACTACTTCACGGAAAATCTTGTAGCTCCGGGAATCGAACCCTGAACCTCTGGATCTGTAAGCAGGAACTCTGACCACTAGACCACAGAGGCGGTCTGACAGCGTCGTTAAAGACAATTGGCAAAAGGTAAAGCTATGCCTATAACAGGCATTGGAGGCCCATGTCTACGTCCTCAAACCCTATTTCTCTAAGACCCGTTTTAATATTGTGGCATATTTGCTCAAAGCCAGAACTGTGAAGCCAAAGAAACAGCAGTTGATAGCGAACGATTCTGAAAAAACTTTCGTTGCTGGGCATGAAATTCTTAATGAGCAGGTATACGGAGCCGTTGTTCGGTAACGCCTTCCAAACAAACAAGTTCCCAAGGAAACGACTGAAGTACAGCAATGGAGGAAATGTTGGAAAGAGTGTTTTCTGTGGTCCGCGTCGCGGTCATTGCTACACAACAACGCGGTGAACACGTCTATGCAGCAGCAGTTGAACTACAAAAATAGAAGGCTGATTTTTTCAAATTTGTCCGTGCCGAGTGGTCATAAACGGGACAAAGTTTAGAGCCTAGTTCTTCTTTCTTCTTACAACTTTCATCCCGTGTGGAGGCTTGGTCGAATACTTCCACTGAAGTCCCGTGAACAGTAGGAGGCGACGAAAATGGAAGTCTCGAATCTGAGATAAAATATTGTCACAAGTCCCACAGGACTCGGACCCGAGAATGACTGCGCTGGCGAAGCCCAGCAGTAATTGTAAACGACAGATCCGTCATCTCGTCAGAGTGAACACCTGACATCAACAAACTCGCAATTGTCTGTAATAAAAATCTGGTCGTAAACCTCAGATGGGAGCTTTATTCCAAACCAGACTGGCTGACTAACCGTCGGTTGTAACATAAAACTCAGACTAAGACTGGGAGCTTAGTTCAGTTAGAGACGGTGGCCAGCCGGGAATGGCATAAGCGCGATAGCTGAAGAGTTTCCACTGTTAGAAACCGTTACCAGGAAACGACTAGTGAACACACTGGAGGCTGGAAAAAATTAATATGTCTTGTAGTTATTTTTAAAGTGTGGAAATTAGAGATGGCGGTATAATTAAGTGTAACTGAACTGTGTGTATAATTGGTCAATATATCTAATCACCAATCCAAATCCCCGTCGAGAGTAACTCACACATATATGACACACACGTCTAAACTTCTTAAGAGATACTCTTCCCTTAGGTTTCTGGACAGATTTTCATATGAATTTCTCATCTGAACATCTGTCCTACATATCCTCATCTCTTCTACTTTGATATGATCGCCTTAATAATACTGTCACGTGTATGAGTTGGCTATAGAAGGGGTTTGGACTGGTAATCAAATTTACTGGACACTATAACACAAAACTCGCGACTACACTTTACAAATCACTATAACACAAAGTAATGGTATTCACTACGCTGCTTCCTTGCGCCTTCCAACAGTGACGTTCCTCTGCTCCCGGGCTCACGTCCTTGCAGGCTGGTAGCCATCTCACATCAACCTCTTACTCTTCTAACAGCCGTCTAATGACTCTTCTGTAACAGTATCCGGTCCTCGTTATATAGACTCGGAAAGAACCCCAAAGGGAACACCACTTATGACAATTATTCTGTTGTTGCGTACATGTCTGTTGCGGCAATCGCGTCACACCTACTGAGCCATTGCTTAGCAACGGGTGTGTTTAAAGAACCGTTCCATCGCAACGAATATCTTTGCTGGCTTCACAATTCTGGCTCTCAGCAGACATGTCACAATATATTTAGAGGGAAAGTTCAATTTATGAAGCCTCCCAGTCTACAGTTTTCTCCCTTCCAGTGTTATTTCCTATTTCTCCTAGGTAGCCAGTTCTCAGAATTAATTCTGACACGCTATATGGTGTTCAAAATATCTTTCAGGATGCGTCATCATAATGTATTCGTGTAGACCTTTACGTCGTAATTACAAAGTTATCAGATACTTCCAACATGTGGCGTCAAGCGAAATGGCCATGCGTTGAAAACAAAGACATCCCTTTCTCTTGCCTACGTGACGTGTGATGTGCCCTCAAAGACGTTTTAGACAACGAATATTAACATCTGAAAGGTCCTGGGGTCATAATGAGTAGGAGCGCTGTAAGAAGTGAACATCGCACTGGGGAGAATGACGTCAGGGCCGAGGTTAGACGGTGTGACGTCATTTGTTTCCTGCTTGTGCCGTTCTGGTTATAAAGCTTTCTCCTCTTTGAAGAAAAGAAGGCTGGGGGAGAAGTTTGTTCATTTTGTGCTACGTCGGAGCTCACAGAATTATGCCCATGCCGCTACTGAGCCGCGCGGCACCTCAGCGCAACAGTGGAACACGTACACGCCCATTAGGCGTGACGAAACAAGTCCTGTGGGAGTGTAAAGTCACTGGATTCTGTTTGAAACACAGGATGGGAATCAGTCACCATACCGGACGGGAGTTTTGTTCTGTAAGGTTGCCTGCTCAAGGAATGACATACCCACAAAGATATTTTAGACAGATTATATCAACCGTACAAGGGCCGCGCCATAGCTCAAGCGGTTAGTCGTTGGCTTCCCAGCCCGGGTTCGATTCAGGGTCTGGTCAATTGGGATTTGTGGTGGAAAAGTGGCGCTGGAGCGGGTTTTCTCCGAGTACTTCGGTTTCCCCTGCCAATCTTCATTCCACCAAATTCTCCATCATCATAATTACCCGGGGCAGGCTACAATAGACCAATCAGTGGCCGCCGTGCCGAGTGGACCCAGTTGGACTCCAACCCCCACTAATGCGAATTAGAAAAAACCCGTGGAAGGTATGTACCATGAAGATAAATATAAGCTGAATAGTATCAGTGTTGTCAACATAACATAAATACAACTAAAGATAACAAATATAACATATATACATATTTAAATACGTTTAGTTTCCATCGTTTTACTGTAGGAGCCGGTGTAGCTCAGACGGAATGACAGACGTGTTATGGACTCGAACTCCGGGTATTCAGGATGCGATTTCCAGCAGGCGCGTCCAGACCAGGTCTGAAGCCGAGACAGCTTTCTAGCTAGTAAGTATCACAGTATCTCCCTTGAGGTAAAGGCGACAGTGGCGTGAAGCTGATCATATACCTACATATTGCGCAGGGATTAAGAATGTGTGGAGTTATACATCCACTCGTCCACACGCTTTCATGGCTTAGTGATTAAGCAGAAGATAAAATTTACCTGTCTTTATTTTGACGCATTAACTGAGTGACTGATTAACCAACCAAATGATTCTCAAACTTTACGTCCCGCTGTAGCACGCCAATTCATAACTAATTGTTTCTTGCCATTTTTGGAACGAGAAAATTCACCTACACACTTATGCACTATTAATTAAAATCTACTTTAATATTATCCTCCTACCTAAGTCTAGGTCTCCCGTGTGGAAACTTTCCTTCAGGCCTTTCTGACCCATATTTCATGCAGACCTAAGTTTGACGCATACTTCAAGCGTGCTAAGTGTCCTCCACATCAAGCGGTTGTCGTATTGGCAAAACACCTTGCTCCTATTTAGGGGAAATGGGTTTCAGCCTCGGTAATGGTACCAGCAATTCTGAATGAGGGTTACGTAGGCTTAACCGTCTGAAGAAGAGTGGTTACTGTACATACCACCTCCTTTATCATATTAAAATTCCATAAACAGCATTAACCGGTTGTGCTTTGTAACGGAAACTTAATGTGTTCCCTATGAGGTACGGACTGGATTCATATATATCATTTATATGAATTTCATCATTTGAATATGTAAGTAGCATCACTTGCAGTTGACGGATATATTCGCATGCCACGTGTCTACAGATCTGTAAGTAGGTAAGTAAGTAAGTAAGTAAGTAAGTGAATATGTGAGTGAGTAAGTAAGTAAGTAAGTAAGTAAGCCCATAGGATTTGTGAGATGTTGAGGCTCCCACATTTTCTAGACAGTCGGCTCGCAAATGGCGGTGAGGTTGACAGCCTTATGCGCCGGCCGCCTTTTACCCCCAGGAATAATCCTTGTACTCACTTCTGTTAGAGGCTGAGTCGACCCCAGGGCCATAGTGCGACTGGAAGGATTAGGTCAATTGAAAAAATCCACCTCATTGGGATTTGATCCCGCCGCCTTCCGGCTTGTAGCATAGTGCCTCAACCAACTACGCTACCTCGTGTAGGCACTCAATATCTCTGCAAGTTGACAGAGAATCATTAAGTAAGGTGCCATCTGTACCCACTCGTCATTAATATTTCCTGGCGGGTGAAATAATTTTTCATTTTGGGCTTAAATTTTTGTACGATTTATCGATTTCCGATTCGCGACTCTACAATGGGTGATGGGATTAGCTTCAGTATTATGCCTCAGGTCGACACGAGAGAAACATATATGGTCCGCGGGCCAAATGTGGCCCATAGGGGACGCCAATAATTCATGCAATCCTGACATACTGGAATCAGCCAAGTGAAGATTCAGAGAGGAAGTCTCAGCTCAGAGATCGCAGAAGTGATAATGCGCTGCCTGATCATGGCTACAGTACAGCTCAAGTGGCCGTTATAAACGAATGTGGAACAATTGAGTAATTCATAGAGAGTCCTGCTTCACTGACAATTTCTTTTATCTCCTCTTGCTCCCACGTCGGATTACAAGGCCAATTTCTCAGTTTCATGATTATTTTACAGACGGTAGGACCCTCTTGGACGGGTGATCAGTTCGTCACAAGGCCTCTACCTGAACACAGGACAACACAAACGCAGAATAAACGCATACACACACCATGCATACATGCTTTGTGCAGAATTCGAACCCATAATCCCGGCTTCAGATCGAGCGACGACAATACAGGCCTTAGACCGCTCGGCTACCTAACCGGCCACTGACAGATTATCAACCTCTAATTTCACAAAAAGTTACATGTAAATTAACCCGAAACTTCTCTGTGAGAAGCCAGCGTCTAACCGCCTGGGCTATGGCATCATCATCATCATCATCATCATCATCATCTCTGGTAGTAGAACCCGAAAGTTCAACACCGCTAATACCACAGCCCTCCACTGGACACGATCCTGAATCAGTTCCATCCACCTCCTATCCTCACAGCCTGTTTCCCTAAGAGCCATCTTTCTTTTTTATTGCTAGTGGGGTGGGACTAAGTCCCTTGTACTGCGGCCACTTCTGGCCTATTGTACCAGCCCCAGATGAAAGGTGAGGGTGATTGTGGAGTATTTGGTGGAATGAAGTTTTGCAGGGGAAACTGAAGTACTCGGAGGAAACCTGCCCCAGCGCCACTTTGTCCACCACAAATCCTACGTGACCAGACCAGGGATCGAACCCAGCGACTAACCGCTTGAGCTATGGCGCCGCCTCAAGATCCATCTTACTAACTAACTGATTCTCTGGTTGCAGAACCCGAAGGTTCAACGCCGCTAATACCAAAGCCCTCCGCTGGACACAATCCTGAGCCAGTTTCATCCACCTCCCATCCTCATAACCTACTTCCTTAAGACTTATATAAATAATGAAGTCTGTGATGGTAATTCCTGATGGTTCAGCATCGTGTAAGTTGTACAGTGAATGTAGCAAGGTACAGGAAATCATGGCTTATGAAACGCTGCGTCATGTTCAACCAACCATTCATGAAACACTCCGATTTGCAATGAAAACAATACACATGTTTATAGGCATTTAATGGTAAAGCAGTTCTGTTTGATACTTATCTGAAAATTGAACACGACAGACAATTGTAACGTATCGAGTGGCTATCAAAACACATAAATGTATTGTTTCGCTCTCTTAATCTTGTTTTTACACACCCCTGCCCAGTGATTGATTCAATCAATCATCAAGCAGCAGGGGACAAACCGTCGGTTCGCCATTATTGTGGTCAACTACAGCCCTCTGTTTCAACCAGTAACAACCCGCCATATACGGGGGGTGCAGTGTTGCTGCAGCCCATTTTGAAAACACAACACAAAGGTTCGCCGGCTGTAATAACCTGTGACTCCCCGTCTGGAGTCATAGTCACGTGATACACTGGTTCATAACAAAGCTAATACTGAGATTTGTTACAATGTAAGAGTGTTGTAACGTGTCAAATGCGTAAGGCGCATTTAATATCAGCCTGCTCCCACCACATCAGTACGCACCCAACTCCCCAAAGCTGCCCAAAGTACCAAATTTTGGCTGAATTATTAACTTGAATGTATATAAAACGACATCTGTTTACGCCCTCAACAAAACCAACAACAAGCAGATTGCTTTCAGCCTTTAAATGATATAAACTAGCATATTGATAAACTCTTCAAAGTAACCGATCCAAGGTCACTATATCCTGGGTTGTGACTCGGTTTCGTTTGGTTCAAGTTTACTGATATTCCTCGGTAACGGTGGTAAACATCTACCAGGCAACACGGCCTCATACTCTTCATAATCATCGCCGTGAGATCATCACACAGAATAAGTACCAAAATGATCATCATAATTAATGTGAGTATTCAGATAAGTAACCAGGAAATACTTAACTGCTCTTCTAACCAACTAACAAACTAAATGACCAACAATGCAACAAAATCAAGTATTCAAATTACTAAGTGACTAATTTTTCATTTGGTTCATCCAGGTCCGTCACACTAGCAATATCATGAAAGGTTATCAACTCCCTCCAGTGTGACTGATAAATGTTATTTTTCTCCTTTTTAATCTGTTATCCTTGACATGTTTCGGTCTGAGAGACCATCTTCAGAAGGATATATCAATACAGGCGGAAGCTACTATTACAATGTGTTTGGTCAATATCAATACATACATACAGTATCATCACAACGCCATAAATATAAGATCTCTTCCCTCCTTTAACAACTACAGCGATATGCATGAATATATTAAACTATTTATAAATTATTACAATTAGTCTGTTTACAAATGTGATTTAAAAAACTTTCTTAAAATTTAGAACTAATTTGGTTCGTGTCCTTTGTACTGCCTTCCTTTAAAGGACACGAACCAAATTGGTTCTAAATTTTAACAAAGTCTTTTCCTTTAAATCACACTTGTAAATAAATTAATTATAATAATTTATAAATATTTTGATGTATTCATGCACATCGCTGTAATTGTTAAAGGAAGGAACAGATTTTATGTTCATTGAATTGTGATGATACGTA
>NW_019718639.1:1027123-1080083 GCF_002891405.2 Cryptotermes secundus
ATGTGTTTATATTGACCAATCACAGTGTAACAGTAGTTTCCGCCTGTATTGATATATCCTTCTGAAGATGGTCTCTCAGACGGAAACATATCAAGGATAAAAGATTAAAAAGGAGAAAAATACCAATCACACTGGAGGGACTTGATAACCTTTTATGACGAAGTGACTAAGTTATAAATTAAACGTTAGCTTTCTTATGCAACTAAACACTGTGTTTGTACCGGTTCTCACGGTCTCTTCGCCTGCGGATTTCTTATATTTTTCCTTCTACCCTGAAAATGGAGGCGATACGTTCCTCCGAAACGTCGGTTAACACCACATATACACTGTGCCAAATCACAGAAGACTTTTTTCTTCAAACACTGTGAAGAATGCTGTCTTCTGAGATGCGACGCCGTGAAATTAGTAGATATTAACAGGCGTAGGGTTGTGACTTATAAGACGGGGTTTGGATTGGATGACTGCATTTATTGTACCTTATACCTTCATGCAACTAGGTAACAGCGCTATGGCTATTCTACACACTTTTAGTAACCGTTACACACGCAACTAGGTTTCTCCGTCTTCACGAGTCGTATCCTGGTAACAAATTTATCAGAGTCTCACTGTAACTTCAAATCATACGTGTCTGCGTCTAAATCCTTTCTTGCTATTTCTGCAGCTACCAGTTCAGAACACTCGGCTTGACTACTGTTCTACACTCCGTCCCGTCTTCTGACTGTGCCCTATTATAACTCCTCGGCACGGACTCCGCGGAAAACACCGGCTTCTATTGTCAAGAATGCGTGTTCATTGGTCCGCTACCTAACAATGGATGCGTGCGCTTGAGTTGCGGGAAGGTGATTACCGACCAGTTGTCTAGTAATGTGTATACACGTTACAATATTTATCAAAATTTCAGATAAACCACCTGCTTCCTTCTTCAGAGAAAATAATATTTAACGAGTGGAATCAAAATACAGAATATACAGTAGGAAAAATACATGCGGACGGTATGAGGTTCTCTGGTCCCACAGTGATCACTTGTACTTTAGAAGCTGTTTTACAGAGGCGATTCGCTTAGTGGGGGGTGGAGTTCAACTGGGTCCACTCGGCACGGCGGCAACTGATTGGCCTATTGTACCTGCACCGGGTGATTATGATGATGAAGAATTTGGTGGAATGAAGATTGGTAGGTGAAACAGAAGAACTCGGAGAAAACCCGCCCCAGCGCCACGTTGTCCACCACAAATCACACTGGACAAGACCCGGGATCGAACCCGGGCCGCCGCCGTGGGAAGCCAGCGACTAACCGCTTGAGTACAGAGGCGATGGTTACAGTCTCGCGTTCGATTCTATTCTACTTTGAACTGGAACATGTATAACCGTAAGGGGTTAGGCATTTCGTGTCAATGACTGAAGGCAGTCTCGTGTACACAATAAGGCGAATAATGGCGTGACCCTCATTTGTAGTGACAAGTGTCATACACGGCTGGGGAATTCACTGCAAGAGTGACACATGTCTCGTTCTAAAGTACGGAGGGTACTAGTTACAAATTAATTTCTCAGCGGTATTCTGGGTTAAGTCCGGTCTAGTGAACCGAAATTAACGGCCGTGGGGATTAGTTGCACTGATGACGTGACACTCTCTATCCGCTAAAGTTGGCACTAACTTCGTCGACAAACGGCGGTCGCTCGGTCGGTATAGTTTGCTTGCGTACTAAAGCCACGGATTTATTCTGGGGAAGTTGGGTGAGGGTCATTTAAGGAGCCGTCAGTACCCAAACTCTGTAGTGTTGACTGGTAGGATAACAGACGAATTGGAACAGACCAGGAAAGAATTATTTACTTTCTGGGTATTTATCTAGAGAGGCTAAGGAACATTTGAACCGAAGAAGGATGAAGTGACAGGAGGTTGGAGAAAACTGCATAATGAGGAGCTTCATAATTTGTACTCTTCTCCAAGTATAATTAGAATGATCAAGTCAAGGAGGATGAAGTGGTCGGGGCATGTAGCACGTAAGGGGGAGATGAGGAATGCATGTAGAATATTGGTGGGAAAGCCAGAAGGAAGAAGGCCACTGGGAAGACCAAGGCGTAGATGGGTGGATAATATTAAAATGTATCTTAGAGAGATAGGATGGGATGGTATGGATTGGATTTATCTGGCTCAGGATAGGGACCAGTGGAGGGCTCTTGTGAAAACGGTAATGAACCTTCCTGTTCCATAAAATTTTGGGAAGTTCGTGAGTAGCTGCAGAATTGGCAGCTTCTCAAGAAGGGCTCAGCTCCATGAGTGAGTGAGGGGGTTAAGAAATATCACAGAAAATCACAGCCAGAGAAACAGTACTTTGCGCAAGATTCGAACCAAGTATTTTCCGAATACGAATCAAAAACGCTATGTAAATCCGTTCGATTTCTGGGTTACGACATCCTTTAGTCACATATCAGACTACACGGCGTCACGACACAAAATAACGCAATATGAATTATCACTGCTGTGAAACCCTAAGATATAACAAGAAATTATTTGCTTAATCGGTACTGTGCATAATTTAGGATCGGGTCCTAGACGCATAATTCCTTAAGCAGGAAGATGGATAAAGTATCCTATACAGGGTGTTTTGTTTTCGTTGCTCTAAACATGCTTGCAGAGATCTAGCAAAGCTATTACACACATTTCACACCTGCTGTACAACCAGCTAAATGCAGCGCGCGTTTCTACCGTCAACTGTCTCTACGGAATCTGCTTGCCACTGGCAACGCGACGCTTCCATTCAGCGCACAGACTCTACAGTCAATAAGATCTGTATTTATTGTCATTGCGAGGATTTCAGGATTTGTGTAGATGTCTAACAGCATTTATATTTAAAGTATATATGTATGATGGCCGAAGCCATTCGATGCTGCATTTACATACAAGAAGGGAGGGGGAGGGAGTCGAGTAACGTCCACCATGGGAAGGTTTGCATAATTCAGTGTGATATTTTCTTTTTGCCGGACTTCCTATCCTGTAAGCAAGGAAATGAATAACTGATATCATGGTGTATAAAACAGGTTGGGAAAATCACCGAACACGTCACAAAGCAATGATAAAGAAACGCTCTCGTGTGTTCCTCTGACAAGTGGAAAGTCAAGTCAGCTGTGAGGAGCAATATTTTAATTTATTCGATGATATTTTCTTCGGTTCTCATCTTTGACTTTTCCACAGATGTCTAACAGATATTCTGAACACTCAACAATAGTTTCATGCATAAACGCAAACTTCCTTGTTCTGCAATACCCAAAGTGCTTCGTCGAAATGTAGCCACAACTTAAAGATCAAAGATATTATGATATAGTCAAGTGTAGAAGTGACTATAGACGGGGTTTCAGACTGATGACCGTATTGTTTGGACTCATACAACTCGTAACTAAAAGTGAGGACTATGCTGTCACTGTTCTACGCACTTCAGAAACCACTGAAGGCTACAATAGTTCTTCTCATTCTGTTCAAATCTTTACTAGCCGTTGCTTGGTAGCGGCTTCCAACTGCTAAAGTCCCACTTCCCCTGGGTTCCCTAACTGTACCCGAACACAGCTACCAGCGTCTCACAGAAACAGCTGACAACAACTGAACTCCAGCGGTTATCTCACTAATTGCAACTCCTAACTTGTCCTGCTTATAATATCCCGGCACGGACCACACAGAAAACACCACTTCTCTGTTGCTGCTTATTGAATGCTGCCTAGTAGCCTCTGTTGTATAGTTGTTTATTCCGTGGTTCTTGCCTAGCAACGGGACTACCTGCCACAATACTCGTATGCTTGTTGGTCGAGGTTATCGCATTCCTCAAGAGGTGGAGGGGATTACAGAAGACTATGGGGCATTGACGGAATACTAATTAATAGGGAACAACGGAAGAAACCAAGAAAGGTAGACCAACTATAGTGACATTTTTTCCAACACGAATCTCAGAGCAAATAAATCATTTGAAATCATGGCACAGGTATGCAGAGATCAACAATTCGAAGTTTGAAGTCCCACAGTGGTGACTATGACGAATATTGTATTCTGGAAAGTGATTCCGTGTAATTTGGTAGTTTATAGATATTTCGATGTTCAAGATCGAGGAGTGAAACTGAAAAAACAAGACGCAAGCATTCTGCCTATAGCTCTTTCGACTTATTCCCCACCCCGAATATGGAGGCAGTATTTTCTTCCGAAACGTTAGCAAACTTCAACCAGACTACACAGTGTCACATAGTAAAATAAATCACATTATATATTACGTGTATATTACACATAAATCATACAATCGCTCGAGGACTATGGACTTCGACGGTGAACAAAAACTACAGATGTGTAACTGACTTTGGGAACGGATACATGCAAGATTATTGTCCTCATCTCTGTAAAAACGCCAGGCAACGATTAATCACTTCTGCCACCACGGGCAATAGAGCACAGTAAGTTAAACTCGGCAGTAACCATGGCTGCGAATCATTTATAGTTCCGTGACCTGCCGTACACAGCACTGCTGTTAAATCAGTTTATTTCCTACAGTGTATTGTATCCTTCCAATTTTCTGCCAATTTCATGTCCTTACTTATATTCTTCTACGCTTTGTTTCGTTTCTTTCTCATTGTCTCTGATCTTCTCTTTATATATCTCAGTCCTCTTTAGAATTACTCTTTCGAGATAGTTGCTGGCTGTCTGGACAAAATGTCGCCACTTTTTATAAACACTCAAATGTGTTCTAACACGTCACTTCTTTGTGTCGCAGCTTTTCCTAGCTTTCCACCTTCCTTTTGAAACCTTCTCTGCCATCGGGGCAAAAATAAACTCACAATGGAGAGTGTAGGTCCTTCAAACTCTCCGTTAAATTTTTCATCCGTAAATCTCTTTGTAACGTAACGTTTGAGCAACCGGTTCCCATAATGTTTATGATAACGGTCAGTTCTTCAGTATAAAATATTATGTTGGATAATGCCTACTGTTAAATTGACGTTTCGGAAGCCGGAGCTGCTTCCGTCATCAGATGTAGAAATGGAAAGGATTCTACGCGTTTGCGCCCATTGATAGAACTAATATATTTTGTGGGATACAACGTCGTCTGATCCGATGAAACCCAATAGACGTTTCGGAGGAATATGTCGCCTGCATCTTGAGGACCGAAGAGTAAGACAAGCAAGAAATCAACATGATGGAGGTAGCAAACAGACAGAGGTGACGTGTTCCTCCGAAACGTCGGTTGATTTTCAAGAGACTATGTGGCGTTATATCCCATAAGAGAGAACTCTCATCACCACCGGTGTGACAACCTCAAACCCGACAGGTTTTGCCTCGATCAATGCGAAACTCCAAACCTGTCCAAATCAGCAGGATAATTTCTCCGTTTACGTCTGATGGTGGGAGCAGATCTAGCTAGCGAAACGTATAATTTTAAAATGAAAATTGATCTGCCCCATACGTTACTGCCCGTGGGGCTCTGCAAAACCGGAACATAACACATTTTGTAAACCTGGCAGCGAGCCTAATTATGAAGCTGGTAGTTGCTCAGAGAGTGCAGAAATTTGTCCACTTCTACCAGACTCATTCATTACCTTGTTCGCACAATCCTGCCAATGAACCACGTACTGAGCCAGATTAATCCAATCAATACATCTTACCTTGTGTTCTTGAGATTCTATAGAAATCAGTGTCAAGCCCTCGGGATTCAGGACCAATGTTCTGTATGCATTTCTCATTTATGTTATACGTTCTACATGCCAAGCCCACCTGGTACTAATATCTCTCGAATTATAGGGCCATTTGATTCACAGAATCTATTGTCAAACTAATCTCTGTGTATTATCTCTCATCTGGCCTCCTGTTATTTACTCTCATAGTAACAAAATATTCATATAAACTTCCAGTGTCCTCGCTGTATGCTTATGATTTAGAGAGGACAATATTTAGTAAAAAAATAATAAAAAGTTATTCTTGTAACAGGCCGTGGAGGCCCATAGGGTTGTGGGTCGTCGAGGCTCGCAAATTTTCTAAACAGTCGATCTACAGATGGCGGTAAGGTTGTCAGCTTTACGCGCCGGTCGCCCTTTACCCCCCAGGAAGATTCCTGGTACTCATTTCTCTTAGAGACTGTGACGACCCCAGGGTCACAGTGCGGCTGGAAGGATTTGGTCAATTGTAAAATCCAATGACCTCATCGGGAATCGAACCCGCGACCTTCCGTTTTGTACGAGTAGTATAGCGCCTCATCCAACTACGCTATCGCGTGTCCCTCGGGCGAAATTTAACATCCGTAGAGAATTACAAGTATAGGTAAGGTTCCGTACATTCTAATTACGATCTTAACATTATATTTCAACACCAAGTTCATCTGATTAAGGACTAAACTCACGGGGAAGTCTTGAAGACGCAGCTTCCTGTTGGTGTGCTACACGGTTACTCTTTTATAAATGCCACTCCTACGACAGGTTTGGACCTTTTAAGGCCATTAACGGGTAGATAATTCTAAGTAATTGCTTCACTGTACTCTTTGTTCTAGTTCAGTGTTACAAAAAACTCCGTGTCCTGTAGTCCGCAAGCGAACTATACCGACCGAGGGATCGCCGCTTCTCGGCGAAGTTAGTGCCAACTTCAGAGGATAGAGGGCGCCGGTTGGTCAGCGTAACGGATCCCCACGGCCATTAATCTCGGTTTTCTGGACCGGAGCCGCTATTTCCTTGAAATAGCTCCTCAATTATCCTCACGTGGCTGAGTGGACCTCGTTCCAGACCCACTACTTCTCAGAAAATCTGGTAGCGCCGGGAATATTACCCGTTACCTCTGGATCTGTAACCAGGAAATCTGACCGCTAGACCACAGAGGCGGTCCTTCATTGTTATGTTATAATAAATAGCAAAAACTAACAACATTCAGCAATAATTGGAGATAGTTTTAACCCAGATTTATAACAATGAACTATAAAGAGCAATACAATAAAGTGATCTATCTCATGATGACGCTATAAAGTTGAAATATGTTGGAGAAGTACAATTTATGGAGCAGTTACAACGTAGCATACCAAGAGGCTACGAACACGAGATTTCCCCTGTGCATTGAATTATCACGTTCTTGGATGGAAAATGCGAAGACAACAGATTCGGAACTCAATGATACCAAACATTCTGCTCCCTGTTTCTCCTCGAACACTCCTTCCAAAATACTGTTCCCTTCAGCGCAGATATATCTGGCCAATTTAGAATAAAGTAACGTCAAATGGTGCATATTCACATCTGTGACTTAAGATAACATGAAGCGGCCTCCGTAGTCTAGGGGTAACGTTCCCACCTCATGACTCGTAGTACGCGGGTTCAAATACCCGGCGGAGGTCGTCGAATTTTTAGGGGCGGAAAAATTCAGGGAACAAGTCCTCCGGGAGGGACTTTAAGCCGTGGGTCCCGTGTCGTAGCTTTACGACACGTAACAGAACCTCATATCTCCAAAGGAGGTCACTGAGCCAAATTCAAGGACATTTCCCGCCCAACAGTAGTCTCTAACGCCTCTGATAGATGGGGGAAGCATTATAGATACTGCTAAGCCAGTAGAGGCCGAACTCACTGGCTCGGTCGGGACTGATGGTACGCACCAATATCGGTGGGGTATAGAGACTGGTAGAATATCATAGAGGGAAGCACAATGGACCAATACAAGTCTAAGTGCATGGGGAAACCCACCCTCTCCAATAACTAACTAACTAACTAACTAACTAAGATAACATGAAGTAATCCAATCTAATTTACTACATCAAAGGAAATATATGTATAAATAAATAAGTAAAGGTAAAAATGTCCCTGTGCTTAAGTAATTAAACACTACGCCGTGAAGACGTATGGGGGAGTGGATGGATACATCCACGTTTTCTTGACATCGGTATTAGTTGGAAGTGAGTGGTCAGCTTCACGCCCCAGCCGTTTTACTCCATAGGAAAGATGTCCCAGTACCCTTTTGATAGGCAGGGTGGGCTCTAGAGCCAGTCTAGACAACATTGAGGAATGAAAGTTCTTTCCCCCACCGGGAACCGAAATCCGACCCCTCAGTCGTCCAGTTTGTAGCCAGTCGCTGTACAGACTCCGCTAAATACGTACATATTAATTACCGAGGCAAGAAAAAAGGGATAAATTTAGAAGGAATGAAATAAAAAGAAATACATACTAATATAAACTTGTCAATGCAAATCAGTGGTGTGAGCTTCTCAGGAAACCCAACGCCCCACTCTGCAGGTATGTGGATATTGTCACAGACAGGATACGGAAGAGCGCGTGACGCAAAATGAGCAGATAGATCACTGTCGGCGTCTCAACCCTTCTCTCTCCCATGGCAATTTTTCGGAAATTGCCTCTTTTCGTATACTGTTTTCACGGCCCACTAGAGTCACTGCGTCTTGTGTCAGGCATTCCAGCCTTACACAGACTCCATCGCCTGTTCAGTCGCCGTCTATTTCTTTGGTCAAGGAGGTTGTCGAGGACTGGAAATTTCTTTCCCTTACGTAACCAAGTGAAGCACACAGTGGCGTTCCTGTAATACCAACTAGAGAAGAATCCTAACAAGAAACAGGAAGTTATGGGATGATGTAATCGCCTATTTACCTTTGATACGACATGAACCGCATAGAAAAGGTCACGTCTAGCAATTTATCGTTGCCGCGAGAACGTCTTCACCCAGCTATTACCTAGCAACGATAGAGGGATACGCAGAGAGGCGCACAGACACACTCGTCAAACAATTTCTTCTATTGTTTCGCGTATCCGTTGCCACGGGAATGTGTTTATCGATCCGTTGTCTAGCAATAATAGAGGGATACACCTTACTGATCCGCTGCCTAGCAACGATAAGGATAGATATACAGACGCACAGACTGATGGGAAGGATTTATGAAGTTTTAGATGGGCTCAGATGCCATGATATGTGTGCCAGGTTTCATAAAGATCGGTTCAGGCATTCAAAATGTAATAGAGGGGATTTATAAACACACAGACAGAATGTTGATCGCATAAGCCTACTTTCATTTTTTTCAAACCACTTAAAAAAGTGACAAGCTGAAAGAAAAATATTTATTTCTGGGATGTGACGCTGTGCAGTCTGGTAGAAGCTAAACGTCGGAAGAGATATGTTTTGTTCCAAACTTACCGACAAATGCGGCTAAACCGGTAACGCTCTACACATTTACGCGGGAGGCGTTGGGTTCGAATCTCGTCTAGGACGACGATTATGATGACTGGGGCATTCAGTGGCATTCCTCAGTTTCTTTAGGCCAATTTTGGAATGGTACTTTCAAATAGGCCACGGTCACTTCCATCTGGATCCTTTCAAATTCACTGTTCACTGCCTTTCAAACGTTCAACGCGGTGAAGTCTCAGTTACTGACAGCACCGGTAAAGGATCTTCATCGTCCTTCGCTTGATCCCATTAATCCTATGTAATGAGTACTGTGGTAAAGCGGCCGGAGCAAAATGCTAACTACCTACATAAAGGTGTGTCAAGCTGTAGCGGTCAGGAGTCCTCCTCCGTATTTCTGAGGTCATGACTTCTATGCTAGTTTCGGAAACTGATCATACTGACTGAAATATCGGGATTTTTGTCAGCCATTCCAGTGCCACTAATAAAGATTGAGATCTGAGTCACATTACTGATACAGCCTCTTTATCCTTCAGGAAATCAGCCTTCTATATTCATTGGAAAAGCTGCTGGCTGGGTAATAAATCTGACAGGGAAACTTTTGTGGCGTAGAAAATTCACTTTAGGAATCGAACCCCTGTAATTTCAGCCCGGAAGACGCTACTTACTAAGACTTTATTAAATAATAATTCAGTTCTTGCTGTAGTTTCATCGGTTTACACTGACGCAGTGTTGCTGAAAGTCCACGGAAGGCGTATGGCTGTCAGGGGATTTGCTTGCGTTTGTATCGGAAATACTTTGCTTCATGGGGAGCAGGTGTCTCCATCTGATGGGAACTTGCCTCACTACGCTGCCTGTTACTGCGGAATTGAAGAGTGTACTGTTGTCGACTAAGGTATTAAAACTCAGAATCAGCTGAACTGTTAGCAACAGAAGTTCGTTCCAACGTTCAAGAACTCATTAAAAAATTAAGGCAAAGAAGGAGATTTCTCTCTCCCAAAACATGAAGACCTATGGGGAAGGGATGGAGTTGTCAGTTTCACATCTCTGTTGCCTTAACCCCAGTAACAACTGCGTAAGAAGCTGGGTACCGGAGACAGTCCGGAAGCTATGGAGGAGAGAAATATGTGTCTCTGCAAAGAATAGAACCCCGATTCCTCGGTCGTTCACCCTGTTGCCTAATTATTATATATTCTATTGAAGGATTACAACAAATCAAAATGCATTCGCAGCCCTGGTTTTATTTCATGTCTCACGTAACTAAATAGTGGTCAAGAGATTTCTCACAAATTTGTGGAAATCGAAATATCGTGAGCCACATGGATCCAATCCACATACCCTAGTCTCACTGCATTGAGATACAGTATCCTTCCATCTAAACATGTTCTAGCATTTGGACACTTGCTTTAAAAGAATCCGACCAATATTTTTGTAAGAATCTCTCTTCTCTTGCATCACTGTTCTACGCTCTGTCATACTTATCCTCTCTGATTTCATCATCCTTATAACATTTGGCGAGGAGCTCAAATTGTATGGCTCCCAGCCTTCCGCTCCTTACTCCTGCCCAAGGGAACACATCCTCTTCAGCAGCCGGCACTGACACAGGGTGAGCACTTCTTACGCGCCATCTAGCATAAACATGTGCACAAATGATAAATAAACAAGATTATGAATGAGAATTTCTGAGGAGTATCGACGCCGACAGAATTTAATGATCCACTAACTTGACACACTCCTTCGGCTCTCTGGGAGTCAGTAATGGGCACCCAAATATAATAAACAAGGGCACATTAAAGAGGCATAAATAAAACTATTTATGGCGATTCTGCTCCACTGGTATAGAACGCCGTACGATATTTCGGAGAGACATATCGCCTCCATCTTCAGAATCGAGCAGTAAGAAACCTTCATGAAGCAGGCAGAAAGCAACGTAAATTCCAGCAACAGCGCTCAGCTGGCCTGGTACTTTTGATATTATATTGCGCAGTTATTCGATCTTTAAGATGGAGGCGATACACTCCTCCGAAATGTCTAGCGTCACAAACCAGAATAGAATACGCTTCATGGCCACCGCTTAGAGAGACTGAAATCATACATCTATGCAATCGAATAAATGTGGAAGAAGGTTAAATGGGGACTCAACATATTGTCACGTGATAGAGTGACTATAGACGGGGTTTGGTTTGGTAATCGGATTTACTGGCCTCCTTGATACAGAACGTGACTAAACCTTACAGTTCATTATTACCCCCACACACTAGCGTCTACAGTTATAGCCGTTGCTTGGTAGCGGCTTCAATTGGCGGCCGTTCCCCTTCCTCTGGGTTCCCGAACTGTCCCGACCTCAGCTACCAGCTTCTTACAACAACTGAACCCCAGAGGTTACATAACTGAAATTGGAATGGGTGCATTATAGTAAAGTTTTAGCTATGTTGAGAGGGCTATATGAGGGAGAAATTTTGACGTTAGCCCTAGTAGGCTAGTAGAAGTTGATGTGTCCAGTTCCTTTGAAATCCTTACCTTCCACCCTTAACCAGTGTTGCAAAATCAATAAATCGGGAATCTACAACTACTAACTATCCCTGTTTATAAAATATCTGCACGGACCGCACAGAAAACACATTTCCTCTGTGGTTGTTTACGGGCCGCTGCCTAGTAACGGCCGTTGTATAGTTGCTTATTTCGCGGTCGTTTCCTATCAACAGGTTCAAATGCCATAATTACAATTTAATTAGGAAATTAAACGTCTATGTATATACAGTCCGTCAATAATGTAACAATTGTTTATCCACCATTTAACACTTAAAACAATATGTTTCGGCCATACATGACCATCTTCAGGTGCCTTAATGTATCCAAACTGTTACACTGCTCTGATGTGCATTAAAACCTCACGCTGCACTCCACTTAAAAATAACACAAATAATTCATTAAAATCCATTCAATTTTCTTTTTTTCGTAGAATCCTTTTCCACCTCATAAGGGGTGTCGTCCACTTGTTTGGGGCTTAGTGATTACTGCAGAAGGTTTCGTTTCTACAGCTAGTTTCTCTGTTTGTTAGCCCGTTGTTTTGATAAGTCTGCTCTCTGTAATCTATAAAATGCTACATGATATTAATGTTTTCTGATTGTTATTATTAATGTTGTGTTATGTTGGTTTGCTTTATCCTCATATGCCCCTGAAGATGACCATCTATGACCGAAACATGTTGCGTTAAGTGTTAAATGGTGAATAGATATTGTTTCATTATTGGTAAATTGTAGATACATAGACGTTTAATTAAAAATTTGCAACAGGATGCTGAAATACAGAATTAATTAAGAAACTTGGACAATTTTACGAATTTTCAAAAAAATCTGTACGGCCATCTTCTGGACAGCAGTGTAATCATATAAACTGTCTATGCTTTAAGCCAGAGGGCAGCTAGACAGAATGAGCAAAAATTCAGTTTAAAGTTCTATTATTATTATTATTATTATTATTATTATTATTATTATTATTATTATGTGCTCTGTCTGTAATTGGCCTTGAAGCTGTTGACTCGGCACATAAATAATAAAGAAATTGAATTGAGTTATTATTAGCGCCGAGAGAGAGAGAATACCGGCAACACTCGTATTTCAGAAGTCCTCGGTTCGGAAACCCGGGATACCTCCCATTATTTCTGAGGTTATCTGCAAACTTTACTCAATATGTGCAAGCAAATACAATACACTACCTAATTAGTCCACGACCACTTCCTCTCAAATCATATCCAGTTCAACGTTCACCTCTCACTGCACCGCCTGAAGCTATATAGACCAATTATGTATTGCATCGTAAAATAGCTCACGGAACGGAATTAATGTTCGTGCAGTGTTTGCAATTTTATGGCATGGGATTCCGCCATAGTGTCACCCCCACGAGGGGTGGCGCCTGGGGGTGACAGAAGCACATGTTAATCCTTATCACGACTTCTCACAAAGATCTGAAGTTACACTGAGCTCGACTTAGAATCTTGACACAGCAGGCGCTTGGACGGAAGGGAAATGTCTTGGGGAGCGTGTAAAAGAAGTTGAAATTATGGGTGAAGACGCCGTAAAACGTATTGCAGTTAAGTTGCATCGTAAAGCTGTGTCCGCGTGTGTCTCGCTTAACGGCCGAGGACCGTTATAACGGTCCAAACTCGTTAAGAGGAGATATGACATAGGATTTTGTAGACTTTAAGTTAGAATCGAAGTGAGCTGCTACAGTTTCATGAGATAAACTTTGTTGAAACTTAACTCGTAAATGGAACGTGATATGATACGCCTTGTGCGTAGGCAACACTCCGCGCACCACTGCCGTCAGAGCAACTGTGTCTCAGTAGAATGTCTGTACAACAAACACTTACGAGCGTGCGCCATCATCGGGCAGGGGCGAAATCGTTACGTCATAATTAGAAAGTTACTAGATTGTACATTTTCGATCACACGGTGGGAACCAAACTGAACATACCGGAGATCTGACTGAACACACAGGGACTTTTGTTCCATAAGTTGAGAACAGGGCGCTGCGGAGAATATTTGGACCCAAGAGAGATGAAGTGACAGGTTGGAGAAAACTGCATAATGAGGAACTTCATAACTTGTACTCTTCTCCAAGTATAATTAGAATGATCAAGTCAAGGAGGATGAGGTTGGCAGGGCATGTAGCACGAATGAGAGAGAAAACGAATGCATATAGGATATGGGTGGGAAAGCCATAAGGAAAGAGACCACAGGGAAGACCAAGGCGTAGGTGGGTGAACAATATTAAAATGGATCTTAGAGAGATAGGATGGGATGGGATGGTATGGATTGGGTTTATCTGGCTTAGGGACCAGTGGAGGGCTCTTGTGAACACGGTAATGAATCTTCGGGTTCCACAAAATGCTGGGAAATTCTTGAGTAGCTGCAGATTTGGCTTGTCCTCAATAAGGGTTCAGCTTCATAAGTAAGTAAGGTTGCCTACTAAAGCCATGACATACCTTCAAAGATGTTTAAGACAGAGTTTAGTTTTATTGCGTTGGTATCATTTACATGTCTTCTGCGATGGAGCAATGTGAAAAGTGTTTCGAAGAAAATAATGGCCTCCATCTTCAGGATAGAAGTGTAAGGCGAGTAAGGAATGTGGCTCTGTAAACAGCTTTTATAATACGTTTCTATTCAGGGAATAATGGTTCGGAGGTTGTTATATAGTTCTTATGTATTGAAATTTTATTTACGTTATGGATCCGGTATTAGAAATAAATTTCACGCGGGCAACGTTTTGCTCTCCTCCATTGAAATGGCGCTTCTGCACGTGGGAGCAGTTTGGAGGTTGCGTTTGAATGTAAGGGCTGTGGAGGTCCGTAGGTTTTGAGATGTTGAGGATCTCACATTTTCTGGAAAATCGGCTCACAGATGGCGGTGGGGTTGTCAGCCTCACGCCCCTGCCGCCATTTAACCCCAGGAAAATTCCTGGTACTCATTTTTGTTAGAAGCTGAGTCGACCCCAAGGCCATAGTGCGGCTGGAAGGATTAGGCGAATTGAAAAAAAAATCCACCTCATCGGGATTCGATCCCGCGACCTTCCGGCTTGTAGCATAGTGCCCCAACAACGCTACCGCGTACCTCGCGCTTGCAGGTAGTGGAGAGAGGAGAGCAAACTTGTCTGAAACTGTTACATGCCTCTGATAGTGTCTGTGTGCTAGTATATCCCATCAACTTGATGTCACGTGAAACGCAGCGAAAATTAACGTAGCCCAGACTTCCAGCATCACACTCGGAGCTTGCGTTATGTATGGCAAGTGTAGCAAACCTGTAGTAGTTGAGATTCTCACGGCCATAAAGAGTTCCTCTGGAACAAGACGCCGTATTGTGTGGTAGAGGTTTTTAGAAGTTTCGGGTGAACGTCTACTTACATCTTCAGGGTCGTTGTACTTTCTTGATTTGCTTACTTTTCATCTCTTACTTACAAACCGATCTGCAACACCGTCACATCCTAGAAGATTATAATATTAATATTTATGTACCCCAGGGTTAAAGCGGCAGAGGCTTGAAGCCGACCAATCACCTTCATGTAATGCAGAGGTCAAGAATGGTGAATCTACGTATACATCCACTCCCTTATACGTCTTCATGGCGTGGTGTTTAATTAATTAAGCACAGGGACAAATTTACTTTTACCTCATATTTTCTATTAAATGAATGAAGGTAAAGCTATCCCTGTAACAGGCCGTGGAGGCCCATAGGGTTGTGAGACGTCGAGGCTCCCAAATTCTCTAGACAATTGGATCACAGATGGCGGTGAGGTTGTTGGCCTTACACGCCGATTGCCCTTTACCCCCAGGAAGATTCCTGGTACAGACTGAGTCGACACCAGAGACACAGTGCGGCTGGAAGAATTAGGTCAAATGTAAAATCCAATGACCTCATAGGGAATCGAAAACGCTACCTTCCAGCTTGTAAGATAGTGCCTCAACCAACTACGCTACCGCGTGCCCCTTCTGCTCAAGCGGACGAAAGTAAATTTCAAATTCATACAAAGCAATCAAACGTACACTGTGGTCTTCCTGATTTAAATGCCGCGGGTACTGACGTTTCGGAGCACCATATTATTTCCATCTTCACGGTTGAACACAATGTATCAGATTTAAAATATGAACACGGAGGTAGCAACCGAAACTTCGGGATTCACCCACAAAACTACACGGTGTCACAACAAGAAAAGTCACAGCCATGGAAACATCAGGAATTACAGGGACCCAAACAACTTCTGTGAGCGGTCTAAGGCATGTACTGTCTTCGCTCGCTTGGAAACCGGGATCGTGGGTTCGAATCCTACTCGGGGCATGGATGTTTAGTTTGTGTGTGTGCGTTTTTCTGTTTTTGTGTGCAGATAAGAGGCCTTGCGACGAGCTGATCACCCACCCAAAGAGTCCTACAGAATGTGTAAGATCTATAAAAACCGAAGTGAACGGAGAAGTTCATGGAGGTAGGCCTAGGCCCACTGGGGCTGTAGTGCCAAGGGGAAAAGAAGGAACTTCTATAAATCGAAATCTTTGGGTTTTCAGATAGAAGATCCTGAGTAGGATCGCATATCAATAACGTTCTGTATTCGGGAGATGGTCAATTCGAAACTCGGCTGAGGCATTTAACAGGTTTCCTCAGTCCCTCTATTCAAATGTTGCCCGTTTCTGTCCACGTCCTTTCCTCTCCTTTACTCATCAAGTAACGTACCATTCAACGTCATACACCGACAGCATCGTTAAACAAAACAAGGAAACCAAACGAAGACTAGCGAATGTAAAGGGAATGGGCCCAAGCATTACAGAAGTTTAATTTCTTTCTATGATAATATTAAAATTATGTTTGAGGAACGGACTTGAGAGTTGTTGCTAAGGCAAAGTAGCGGGCAGTCGACTTCTTGTTTGGCGACCGTCTGGTTTCCATAGCAACAAGGAGATTACGCTGAGGCTGCCTTTGTAACTCTAGAGCGGGCAGTTTTATATGTTAAGTGGACTGTTATACTTTGAACAGGAACTGCAATACACCGGACGAGAGTTGAAGAGGAACTGAATTAATCCAAATATTGCATCCAACATCCACACAGATGGGATGTCAGCCATTTTATGGTTTATTACAACCTTTTTCTACTTTCTTTCATTTTTCAGTCTTTCCTTCATTCCTTCTTTCTGTTTTCTGCTTCCTCATTTCATTTCTTATTTCCTTTGTTCCTTCTCTTCGTGATTCGTCACCCTACTCATTCCTTCCTGATTCCTACTCTTCCAAATTATTCCATCTTTCATTCCTCCATATAAATGTTTAATATATCGAATTGCCGCTTATTTTTATAATCCCTTCCTTGATTTTTGGAGCACGCGGTAGTGCAGTTGGTTGAGGCACTATGCTACAAGCCGGAAGGTGGCTGGTTCGATTCCCGATGACGTCACAGGATTTTATATTTGACTTAATTCTTCTGGCCGCACTATGGCCCTGGAGTTGACTCAGCCTCCAATAGAAATGAATACTAGGAATCTTCCTGGGGGTAAAGGGAGGTCGGCCCGTAAAGTTGACAACCTCACCGCCATCTGTGAGCCGATTGGCTAGAGAAAATGTGAGAGCCTCGACTTCCATAGCTTTACCTTGATTTCTATCTTTCCTCACTCTTCCTGGTCCTTTTCCTTCTCCGTTCATTCCTTGATTGTCTCCTTCCTTCATTTTCTCTTCCATGGTTAGTTTCTTGATTCCCTTTTTATTTCTGTCCTTCCTTTCTTGCTTGATTCCTTCATTTATCCATTTCTCCTATGTTCATGTACTTCTCAATTTATTCCTCTTTTTTCCTCCCATTCACCATTAATTAGCTCGTTCGTCCTTCACTTTATTTCATCCTACTTGGTTCCTACCTTCCTTCATGCCTCCTTTGATTGTTTCCTCCTTCAATCTACCCTTTCATCTATGTCTCCCTCATTTCTTCCTGCGCCTGGCTGCAGAGTGTGCAGCAGTCTACTTTACATTTGATAGGTCCACGATTCGAACCTCGACCACGAGTCCGGACATCCTAACGGGCGTTTTGATTCACACCGCAGTCTGTCCTTGCAGGAACGCGCTGGCATAGGCACTGAAAGAGGCCAGAGCAGCGCCTAGTCTCCCTCCCGTTCCTCGGCGCCTCCGACTTGCAAGTAACATGCAACTATGTCACATGCTTGTGGGTATGTAATGACCCCGTCAAGTGCTCGTGCTATATAGCGAATTGCACGATTACTATTAGATAATGAACTGGAAGGGATTTGATAGGAAGCGGTATCGGTCTAACTTGAGATAGCTTCCCGACGTTTGCTTCAAGGACTGAGTTAATGTAAAGTCGTCCCTGTGGTAACTAATAAAGCACCATGTCATGAAGACGTTTGGTGGAGGTAAGAAAGGTAAAGCTATCATTATAACATGCAGTGGAGATCCATAGTGCTGTGAGACGCCGAGGCTCCCACATTTTCTCTAGACAATCAGCTCACAGATGGCGGTGAGGATGTAAGCCTTACGCGCCTACCGCTCTCTACCCCCAGGAAGAATCCTGGTACTCATTTCTGTTAGAGACTGAGTCGACCCCAGGGCCATAATGCGGCTGGAAGGATTAGGTCAATTGAAAATCCAATGGCCTCTTCGGGAATCCAAACCGTGACCTTCCGTCTTGTAGCGTGGTACCTCAATTGACTACGCTACCGTGACCCCCAACGTATGGGGAAGTGAAGGTATACCTCCGCCTTTCTTAACCTCGGCACTGAAGGAGGCTAGTGGTCAGTTTCACGCTCCTCTCGCTTTACCAACCCCGGCACCCATTGAGTATGAAGCTGAGTGTGCATCATAGCCAGTCTGAACGTTGCCGAGTAGAGAACAATCTCTTTCCCCTGCCAGGAATCGAACTCTGACCGTCCATCCCTCAGCTCCTCTCTATACTGACGAAATTACCCCGATTCTTGGAGGGGTGAGTAAAATAAACATCCCAGAAATACAGGTCGAGATATGAACTCTGAATCTCTCGAATACAAAGCAGGATTGCTACACACTGGACAGCGGCCTTTTGCAGAGCTCAGAATACTGGGAGGTTCACACCCTCTACACGACTGCATGGCTTCGTGTGTAAATGCAGACAGAAGCTGAATATTAATAAGCTGATTGGCTGAAGGCCCCGCTGCTAATTGTGCAGGATGATCAACTAACAGGGCAATTTGTGTCCGAAACATTGGCAGCTCTGTAATCAGACAAACGCATAACATTATTTTCATTCGATTATGTGCAGTCAGTAATTTCACATATCCTCCTTTGCAGGCGGACAACGTATTTCAATTTCTCTCCATGCAAACCAGCGTAAACCGATTTGGATCAGCGGCGAAAGTGTTCCTGTGTTTTGGCTGCAGTCACGTGCGAAGACTCAAAAGTGAAATGTAAAAAAGAACTATCGTACACGCATTCCAAAAAGTTCTAACTCCCCAGTGTTAAATAACGGAATAACTAGCTCATTAACTTCATGGTTAGTGATATTCTTTGATATGCCACCAGCTCTTCATCTGTTCACGAAACTCTGTACATTAAAGGACCATAAATTTCATTACCGTATTCACAAAATCTCGCCGAGCGGTCTAAGGCATATACTGTCTTTGCTCGTTCGGAAGCCTGGATCGTGGGTTCCAAACCCACACAAGGCATGGATATTTGATGTTTGTATGTATGCGTTTAATCTGTTGTCCTGTGTTTAGGTAGAGGCCTTGTGATGAGCTGATCACCTGCTCAAGGAGCCCTACCGACTGTAAAAACGATCATGAAACTAAGAAATCAGCCCCATGCCCCAAAGCGGGAGCAAGAGGAGAGGAAAAAATCTACAAAGTCTCACCACTGGGCCTTAACCTTAATCATTACAGTCCATTATGCATCTCTATGGACCCCATTCTTCAATATATTTTTTAATATTATCCAACAATCTACTTTTACGATGATTTTCTCTTAATTAAATATATTAATTTATATATAATTTCTCCAGAGCGTGCTACATTTACCTCCCATATCACATTCTCTGATTTTGTTTGTATTAATTTTATTAGAGTACGAGGAATTAATATGAAGCTTCACACTTTAGACTCCTTTTGATGTAGTGTTCGAGGTAAGTCTTTGTGAACACTGATCTATTGTGTAGCTGTGTGGAGACAGCTCCGATTAAATCAGTGGGTGAATAGCATGCGCCGCAAACTCTCGTGGAAAATTAGCCTTACACCTTAAAAATGTTTCATCATGGCCGATTTTACGTAATAGTTAAATTATTTTTTTTTAAATTCGCTTAGTGGGGTGGAGTCCAACGGGGTCCACTCGGCACGGTGGCCACTGATTGGCCTATTGTAGTCTGCCCCGGGTGATTATGATGATGGAGAATTTGGTGGAATGAAGATTGGCAGGGGAAGTCGAAATACTCGGAGAAAACCCGCTCCAGTGCCATTTTGTCCACCACAAATCCCACTTGACCAGACCGAGGATCGAACCCGGCAGCCGCGGTGGGAAGCCAGTGACTAACCGCTTGAGTTATGGCGCGGCCTACGTAACAGTTAATCCTCTGGCTGCTGTGTTTCAACACGGATCTGCCTACTAAATACAGTTTCACAGAAAACTACAAATATTTTCCACAAGTGGCCTTCAAACAGCAAAAGAACTACTATACTCGTACATCACATGAAACCCATTCCTTACTCTAAAACTGGTATGTGACATTTGGTGCCATCTATTGAGAGAAGTGCTATACTACTCTATTAATAATAAGCCAATCTCTTTGGCTGTGGCGATGTTAACGCAAGCATGCCGTGCCAATGCAGTCGATATTTATCGCATAAAGGAGTGGTGGATATTAGGCTCCGAAAATTCGTCTGTGTCCATGACAGATGTAGGGAAAAATAACCGAATCTAAGTGACATCTGACAGAGCGCGTATATACGAAACTGTTACTGAAGCACAAGCAACATACTAATATTATCTTTAAAAGTATATAGGGGCTCAGTTTCTCAAGAAACTCCTCCAACATAGAAATAAACCAAAATTTATTAAAAGATTAAAAGATCTCTAGCCAGCTGCATCCAGTCAATATCTTTGTATTCTACTGTTGTAATATCAATTTTAATATGATAGATCCGAGCGGGTAAGCTCAGACGTAGCGCTCTTGAATCGTACTCACGAATGATTCGGTTCGAATTAATCTATACTGATTCTCGTGGCTTTCCTCGGCCTTTTGACTGTTGATATCCTATCGAGATTAAGATAACCGGTTCCATCCAAATGCTTTTAAATTATTCGTTGATCAGTCCCACAAACATTCGACTCTACATGGTTGAAACACTGATAAAAGTTAAAGCTATCTCTGTAACAGGCCGTGGAGGGTTGTGAGACGTCGAGGCTTCCACTATTTCTAGATAATCGATTTTGAGATGGCGCTAAGTTTGTCAGCCTTATGCCCTGGCCTGCATTTACCTCCAGGATGGTACTCATTTGTGCTAGATGCTGACTCCAACTCAGGGTCGGTGTGTGGCTGGAAGGAGTAGGTCAAATGAAAAGTCCAATGACATTATTGGGACTAGAACCCGTTACCTTACTGCTTGTAGCATAGTGCCTCAACCAACTACGCTACGGCGTACCCTAGTTGAAACACTGATAGTATCGTTAAACAAGTCACAAAAGTAGCCAGATGACAGAAATATGGTCTTCGAAGAACTGTGACGTCAAATATAATATTCGCATGATGAGGACAATACTTATACATTCTTCGGCATATGACCCGGCTGCAGTGTTTTGTTTGCGGGCTGACAGATGGCAGCACTGCACTCTGAGTGAAATAACAGCGTCCAGTGTGAGCTCTATCTCCTGCACATGCAGAATTTCACACGGTATCGACCGAAATCTGTAAGATCAGTTCTGTGTTGCCTCTCTCAAGAAAATCAGATTTATTTCTCGTAAATCCTTTAAAGGAGGAGGGGGACGCTAAGATGGTGACGCACTGCTCCCCGTTAAGGAACTCGACATGACGTCAGACTCAGAAATCTTTCCCCGCTTCGAGCGCAATATAAGCCATTAGTTTGCAGTGCGATCTGCAGAACTCGTCGCGAAATTCCATTACTTTGAAGAGTAAGGTATATTAGTAACGCTACGGAGTTCGACGTTTCGGGGAACGTATCGTCTCCATCGTCGAGGCCGAAGAACAGGTCGGACAAGAAACCAGCAATAAGCAGCGGGAGTAGAGGACTCGTGCTCCTTGTTTGGTTTACGCTTCGATATTTGAAATAGACGGCAGCTCCTAAGGAACGGCAGTCAAAGTTCGGACATTTGGCAAAGGCTCTAACAAATCAAACTTTCATTCATGAACAAATCAGACAAGATTTATATTCGGGTATTTCTTACAGACGCCCAGTTCTGAGTATTTTGAGTTTCGATTTCTATAATCCGTTATGTTATAAGATATACAACAAAATTTCCCGTGTAGGTTTGTATGTGTGTGTGAAACTTGGTCACATTAAAGGAACAACACAGACTGAGGGTGTCTGAGACAGGCTGCCTGGAGGAATATTCGAAATTAAGAGGGATGAAATAACAGGAGACCGGAGAAAACTACATAGTGAAGAACTTCATTACTTATAGTCCCTGATAAATATCAGAATGAACAAGGATAAGATGGACAGGACATGCAGTACGTATGAGAAATAAGGTCAATGTATATAAATTTTTCGCAGGAAAATATCAAAGAAAAGGCCAGTAAGAAAATATGGATATTTTAAGAAATATGTTTAGAGAGTGTGGAGTGGGTTCATCCGGCTCAAGATGTGAAATCAGTGGCTGGTTCTTCTGAACACTCTAATGTACCTACCGGTTACATAAAATTCTGGCATTTCCTGAGCAAATGAGCAGCTATAAGATTTCGAGAAGGGTTAATATCCATGTTTCAACCCCGTACAGTGGCTCAAGCTACCAGCGAGCGGTACACTTGATGCGAAACCACAGCCATCTATACAAACAGACTTCCCAGTATCACGTCATCACAAAATTCCCTTTCCAACACGTAAGACAAAATCTCAATTTTTCCCCCTTTGCTTCACACTCTAGAATGGAACTAAGCTATAGTGGACCCAATCTGTCTAGAAAGGGCCTTTTCTTCTGGGTGGGGGTTGAGATCGAATCCCCCCTCCCGTAATTTTCTGCTGGGACAGTCGAGAAAAACAGATTCATCGTCCCTCGAGCGTCAATTTGTGGCTTAGGCACATCTAACCCTCTCAGCTTGCACCCTCTCTCAACCCCGATAAATTACTGAACTCACTTGGAAGTACATCTTCAGCAGATAAACTTGCTCACTAACAAACTGTACTACTGTATACATTCACACTCTCAAGTCCAGGGCTGGTGGCCACACTTGATGACGTCACCAAGTTAGTCACAAGCGCGACCAGTTTATCCGATGGTAACAGAGGACGTGATGGGTCGGTCTAGACCCGTGGGAACTAATAATAATAATAATAATAATAATAATAATAATAATAATACATGTAAAATTGTCTTTGTTTTTAACTAATTAAGCACTACGCCATGAAGGTGTAAGGGGAAGTGGATGTATAGATCCACATTTTCTTGATCTCAGCATTAGTTGGAGGTGAGTGACCAGCTTCTTGCCATGGCCGCCTTACCACTGGGGAAAGAGCCCCCGGTACCCATTGGATAGGAGGCTGGGTGGGTCCCAGAGCCGGTCTGAACAACTTGGAAAAGTGAAAATTCTTGCCCTCACCGGGACTCGAACTCCGACCCTCCTGGTCTTCCAGTCCATAGCCAGTCGCTATATCGACTGCGCTATAATAATAATGATGATGATGATGATGATGATAATAATAAGAATAGAGTCCTGGTTCTATCATCTATAACAAATCACTGGTTTGAACTGATACAGGAGACCACATTTCTTCCCATTATATATCTATCAAATTCCGTGGCTTCAGTCCGCAAGTGAACTATATCAACCGAGCGACCGCCGCTTGTCGGCGAAGTTAGTGCCAACTTTTGCCGATAGAGGGTGTCGCGTGGTCAGCGCAATGAATCCCCAAGGCCGTCAATTTCGGTTTAGATCGGAGCCGCTATTTCCTTGAAATAGCTCCTCAATTATCCTCACGAGGCTGAGTAGACCCCGTTCCAGAATCAGTACTTCTCAGAAAATCTGATAGCGCCGGGAATCGAACCCGGGACCTTTGGATCTGTCGCCTAGTACTCTGATCACTAGACCACAGAAGCAGTCTCATATGTCCATCTCTATTCATTAATACCTCTCTTCTTCGCCGTCATCATCAGTAGTTGATGAGTGGGTAGTAAACACCTGTTCATAACTTCAATTCCATTTCTTTCTGATTGCGCCGACAACTCGCTTTCCCTTCTGTCTGTATCTTATATTTGTTTCGGAAGACGGTCTCATAAAGCACGCGGGACTAAGAGACGGTGGCGAGGGACGTAGGGGGGAGGGAGCTTAAAGCCAGGAAATATGCACATTTAAGATTCTCACAATCATAAAGCACCTCAGCTGTTACGCAGGGGGAGAGATTGATGACGTCGGAGAGGCAGAGGAAGGAAGATGTAACTCGGCATTGCAGCCATAAAGCGAAAGTGCCTGTCTCTTCTTAGCCCGGGACGTGGTTGCTTTCCTTGTCAATATCACCGTACACAGTGGCTAGAAGTCTGAGCAAAGACGAGCAAACAGATTCAGAATTCCTTGTCAATTAATGTCTAACGGGTAGAAACTCGGCGCAGGTTGGGATAATATTGTGGTACGTACAACCGCTGATAGGCGCGAAATGAGCAACTATAAAACAGCTGTTGATAAGTAACGGATCTGCAAACAAGTATGTTTCTATGGCAACAATTGCATTGCAACATAGGAACGGTGTTTTCTGTGGTATCCGTCCCGAGATGTTATAAGCAGGATAATTTAGGATCAAAATCTCGCCCTAATATAGCTCTAACAACGTTAGCAAAAAATATTTAGTAGAATTCACCCTTTCCAGCGTCATAAAAATATATAATATACAAAAAAAATCCGATTATATGCACTACATATACCAGAAGGACAAGTGGGCACTGCCTGGGAACCTTCAAAATCGGATATATAGTTAGATATAGTTTCTTACCCCCCTCAATGTAGTGTCTCTCACTACCACCCTCCACTTCTTCTTCTTCTTCGGTAACCGGAAGGAAGGGGGACGTCCGCCATTGGAAATCCTGTGCCGAGCAACGGCTAGTGAAGTCGTGATTGTGGACACTAATGTTTTTGTGTAATAGTGAACTGTACAGTGTAGTCACGGGCTGTATCAAAGAGTCCAATAAATCCGGTCATCAATCCAAACCCCGTCTACAGTCACTCACAGAAGTGAGAATATTAAAATGTCTCATAACGCAATAGGATGAAATGTAGCGGTTTGGATTCATAAGGCTCGGGATAGGGGTCAGTGGCGATCTCTTGTGAACACAGAAATGAATTATTAAAGTATCACTACTTGTTCGGAATTTCTTCAGTAACTATATAATTATTGAGCTCTCAAGAAGAGCTCGGCTCCATGTACTTAGTTAGCTAGCTAATTACTTATTTAGACATTCCGAGAAAATATATTTAACGAATAGAACCCTATCGTTGGTGTTAGAGCACAACTGAAGGATCTATGATCACAGAATTGTACAAAGAGATGTTGCCACAAGGCTAAGCATTGAACACTGCAAGCGGCAACACCCGGTATAATAACTGGAACGCTGACGCATTTGTTTGTTACAAAAAATAATAATCAAGGCACGTAATGACGTAACTGACCAAAAAACCATGGCATTATAACGGAAGTGTACCGCAATAAAAGCCTTAGAAGCAACACTGAAATTTGCAAGAGCTCATATGCTTATATCGGTGAATATTTACGTATATTGTAGCACTCTGGGTTTGAGAGTTCCTTACCAATCTTCTGTAGGCTCATACTCTGTCAAAACTGAAAACGGATGCATTACATTCCTGCAAAATATTTGTACTCACCTACCAGTCTACACGGCGTAATAACCTGTAAGACTAAAATATGAAAATTAATTGCTCTAAAGGCAGCGCCATAGCTCAAGCGGTTAGTCGCTGGCTTCTCACAGCGGCGGTCTGGGTTCGATCCCAGGTCTGGTCAAGTGGGATTTGTGGTGGACAAAGTGGCGCTGGGGCGAGTTTTCTCCGAGTACTTCGGTTTTCCCTGCCAATCTTCATTCCACCAAATTCTCCATCATCATAATCACCAGGGGAAGGCAACAATAGGCCAATCAGTGGCAGCAGTGCCGAGTGGACCCAGTTAGACTCCACCCCTCACTAAGCGAATTAAAAAAAATGCTCATACCTCATTCGTCGCGTTTTCACTTCTTCTTTGCAATTGTAAAATAATCAAATGATTTTTTTTCAGGCGTATTTAACATATATCATTCCGAATATATTAGCATCTGGAATAAGCGTATGACACGGATCGCGTAGAGAAATACGCGTCCGATAATTCTTCTATTGTTGCGTATCTATTAGTTGCCACAATAAAGATTTTATTTAGCCGTTGCTTAGCAACGATAGTGGGATACACATACACACAGACTGATGAGAGGGGCTTACGAAGTCTTAGTACAGTTACCACGACAAACAAACGAAGCGTCATAAAGATCGGTTGTCATTAAAAATGAATATGACGTGATACACAGATACAGACAGCATGGTGATTGCATAAGCCTACTTTTATTTCCGTAAAATAAAGAAAGTAGACTAAAATTATACTTTGTATCGACTTACCATTTCCCATTCCTGCAAATAAAACCCCTGCAGTTGATGTCATGTATTAAATAGATCGAAAAGGACTCCATGAATGTTAAGTTACTTGTAAGTTGTTGCAATTCCACTTTCTGCTCTGTACATAGGGTACGGCGCATGGGTGGGAGGACAGAAATTCTTCCCCTGGGAGTAATACGTCTCCTCCCTTCACAAACCCACTCTTTCGCCGTCACGGCCGTGCCCCTGATCTGGGGTCGACTCGGGTCAGGGCTCCAGAAAACGGTCCCCTAGACATCAAGCAAGTGGAAGTATCAACTGTCATTCCAACTTCTTTGTATGTGTTTTGAGCACACTATCTCGCCTTTACCCGACCAAATCCACTCCACTACGTGTCGTCATGGCAACGGTGACAGTCCCAGCTCTTCCGCATTAGAACTCCTACTTCAACGTCAACATTATGAAACACAAAGATCCGTTATCAATCTGATCCAACTGGATCCAATCCATCCTGTCAATCTCCTTCCTTAAATTTAATGTTATTCTTCCGCACGTGGGGATTCGTTGCGCTGACCACGCGACATCCTCTATCCGCTAAAGTTGGCACTAACTTCACCGACAAGCGGCGGTCGCTCGGCCGGTATATTTCGCTTGCGGACTCAAGCCACGGATTTTTTTGTTTTGTTTGTTTAATGTTATCCTTCAGTGAAGTCGCTGTCAAAGGGGTTGGTTTCATGATTCATTCAAATCTCGTCCCAGGTATAATGACCAGTACTTCTGGCGATTACCATCAGTGTCTGCAGGTAAATTCCGAGATATTACATCAAATCAGGCCATGACTGTTACTTACTGCAGCCTCCCAGTTCCTTATAATGTAATATATTTAAAGTCTCAACCTCTGAATGTCGTTAAAACTTTAAAGACCAAATTCTTTTTAAATAATATATATAAATCCTGTTCGTACCTCACAGGAAACAATGTCACGTGTCCGGGGTTCCGTCACTAATAATAACGGGTTGTGGATTGGTTGATTGGGTTTATTGTCACCTTTACGACTACAGTCAATTATAACAGGTCACAAACAATGATTTTCTAAAACTTGGTCCATTCCTGCTGGACAACGAGTGTCTTCTCTTCTGCGTGACTGGCTTGATCCTGATTTGCGAGTCGGTCACTCCTTCAGCTTCCATTGTCCGCTGTTTAACACTCCACAGCTGAACACTCAACTTCTGAATTCTCTTAAAACTGAAGATTCTTCTCTGCACGGTTCCTTATATTCTCCAGCGGCAACCATGGAAAATATCACGGAAAGATGTCTTGAACTGAATTTATCTGCAGGAATTTACCTTTGTATCGACGTGTGTCAATTCCGCGGCGAACCGTTGTCTAGCAATTGCCATATTCGTCACAATATTACGTCTCCGCTACGAAGACCAACCGGTTAATGTTATTTAGGTAGTTAGTTAGTTAGTTATTGGAGAGGGTGGGTTTCCCCATTCACTTAGACCAGTATTGGTCCATTGTGCTTCCCTCTATGATATTCTACCAGTCTCTATACCCCACCGATATTTGTGCGTACCATCAGTCCCGACCGAGCCAGCGAGTTCGGCCTCTACTGGCTTAGCAGTATCTATAATGCTTCCCCCATCTATCAGAGGCGTTAGAGACTACTGTTGGGCGGGAAATGTCCTTGAATTTGGCTCAGTGACCTCCTTTGGAGATATGAGGTTCTTTTACGTGCCGTAAAGCTACGACACGGGACCCACGGCTTAAAGTCCCTCCCGGAGGACTTGTTCCCTGAATTTTTCCGCCCTTAAAAATTCCACGACCTCCGCCGGGTTTGAACCCGCGTACCACGAGTCATGAGGTGGGAACGTTACCTCTAGACTACGGAGGCCGCTATTTAGGTAAATAATGGCTGTTTATTGTGAGAACCACACGAAATACACAAATACACTCTGTGGGCAGAATTTAGAATTTTAGTATGTCCAGTTGTATAGTAACCAATCGAATTTAAAGTTCTAAATAAATCAAGAATAATTATATGAAATATATATTATCCTCAAATTTCTTTCTCGCATTAGCCGCCTCTAGCCCACTTGGTTCCTGCAGAAGAGCTGGAATTGCTGGCACACCCGGTATAACATCTCTCATGTGCAATGGCACAAGGCCATCCATCCACCCACAATTCCATCAGCAAACACTAGACTTGGAGCGACACGGTATAAAAAGAGGAAAATGTGGGAACACTTGTCAGTGTCGGACGGTTAGCACTTCCATTGGTGTGGCAATGAAGACAATCGCGATGTTGCAGTGGCGGCTAGTCTAATTTTACAGAAATTTATTTTCCGAAATCTGTGAATTTTACGTGGTTGGAGGTACGGTTGTAAATATTAGATTACTGTATTCTGTGATGTGACGCCGTGTAGTCTGATAGATACTTAGGAAAGTTACAAAGGAACCCAGTGCCTCAGTCTACAGGATAGAACAGTTATCTATAATGAACATGGAAGTAACAGTTTTCTTTGAAATATAAGATTTGAGGATTTCACGGCGGTGACTATGAAGAAGGCAGTCTTCTGGGATTTGGCACTGTGTATATGTGGTGTTAATCGACGTTACGGAGGAGCGCATCGCCTCCATCTTCAGGGTAGAAGGAAAAATATAAGAAATCCGCAAGAGAAGAGACCGTGAGAACCGGTAAAAGCAGACGTCGGTTAACACCACATATACACGGCGCCAAATCCCAGAAGACTGTTTTCTTTGAAACGTTGGTAAATATGTACCAGACTACACGGTATCACGTCATAGAAAATATAAATCCTTAATGTTTCTAGTTTATATCTACGGATTCCAAACTGGAGCAGGCTTATATAGTTGCGAATTTACTTTCAACTGCAGATGATAATTACAATAAGAAATTTAATAACTTCAATCCTTAAATAAATCTCTTCAGTTGATAAACAATGAAAATTTAATAAATAAAATATATTTCTGATACGAGATAGTGACTATTAAGATCAGTCTGAGATAGTGACTATTAAGGTTAGTCTCTTTTGGGATATGATAGAGTGTAGATTGGTTGATAGGTAGCAATATTTCGGCAGAACTTTTTGCCTCAATCTTCAGGATACAAGAGTAAATAGCGAGTGAATAACTGAGTCGCATATAGGGTGAGGGAGGACCAGTACACTGAGCGAACCAATAGCAATACAAGTAACAAAGTTAAGTATGTAGCGATAACAGGATTTCGTATGTTATCCTCACTCTCATTGGTTCTTTCATTCTTCGGTTCTGATTCCATTCTCCCTATGCCCAAACCACTTTATCGAAATAAGAATTATTTTTCTACCCTGAACATAGAGACAACAGGTTTCTCCGAAACGTTTATAATTATCTACCAGATCATGCCGCGTAATATCACAGAGGATAGCATTCTTCAGATAAACCCTACAAATATATTTGTTCCAGGTGTTGTACTCACCGAGGCACTGAGGGCATTGGGTTTGACCACACAGTACAGACAGGTCCAAACTTTCTTTACATTTTGTTTCAGTCTTGAGAGACCATTTATTCTGACTAACGACAACTGTTGTCTTCCTCAGTCCTTAATGATCAGTGTTTTGATATTCTCTTCGAAACAGATAAGCGGTTACCAATAGAGCTACTGACCAAAGCCAATGTTGCTTAACTTTCATGGAGTTACAAGAAAAATTATTTCTAATATTGACCCTAGAGAAATGAAAAAGTAAGGTAAAACTGTCCCAGTGCTTAACTAATTAAGCACTACACCATGAAGTTGTATGGTGGAGTGTATATATAGGTCCACGTAATCTTAACCTCGGCATTATTTGGAGGTGAGTGGTTATCTTCATGCACCGGCTGTTTCAACCCCGGTACCCATTGGATATGATACTGGGTGGGCCCCAGAGCCGGTCTGGATGACTTGGAGAAGAGAAAACAGTGCTCGCAAATGAGGCAAAGAACTTGAGAACGTGTGACTCTCTGCCACAGTATCGACTGGTATAGCTAAATTCTTATCATTAAACTTCACCCGAATTTTAGGTATAGAAGATCTGTGAAGTCACCCTTCTTCGTTTAGTTAGGACATCTCACGGGAACGGTGGAGTGGGTAAAGTAAGAAAAGAAAAGAGAGGAAGGAAGTAGTGCAGTGGTTGTTTCTGCAATCTCCATTATTCTAGGCAGTGTCACCAACTTATACATAATTAGTTCCACCTCCTGTTTCAACACAGGAAACGTTAGCGAATTCCTTCTCTATTTTTCTTCTTTTTCTCCCCAGTGCTTCCGGTAAATCCCCCCCCCCTTCTTGAGGACATTCCCGTGT
Source organism: Cryptotermes secundus (assembly GCF_002891405.2). Classification (NCBI taxonomy): domain Eukaryota; kingdom Metazoa; phylum Arthropoda; class Insecta; order Blattodea; family Kalotermitidae; genus Cryptotermes; species Cryptotermes secundus. Next base: position 1,057,891 of record NW_019718639.1, read on the forward strand.
TCATACTGGGGGAAGGCCCTTATTGTCTCGCACAGATTCATTCGTCATTCGAGTCAACATCAGAATCTCTTGCCATGCAATTAACAGAAACTCTCCTTCCTATGCGCGCTCTCACCCCTGAGGAGCCACCATTCAAATCGCCTCTCCGTCTGTCCGTCTCTCTGTCTATACCCAACGAAGAAGATCACAACAGCTAAGCAGATTTTCAAAAAAATCGTTATTAGAGATTTCTGTTGAACCTCGTGTAAAAATTTTAAGTTTTGAAAAATAACAGTTCACAACATGACCTTCTGGCGTAGCAGTAACGCCCTACACGTGTAATTCGGAGGTGCCCTGTTCAAATCTCAAAAGGAGCACTAATTATTCTGAATGAGGTTTCCGTGGTTTTCTTTCTCCATCCAAAAAATGTCAGGCTACTGACCTTTTAGGTCACAACCGTCACCTTCCGGCTATTTTCCAATTCATCTTCTAGTGGTTATCCCCAGATCGGAGAAAATATTGTGATATGTATACCCACTGCCAAGTAACAGCTGCGTACACAAGCGAGAGTGCCACAGTCGTTGCTAGGGAACAGCTCTGTGGACACGCTGTTTCCTTTGCAACTAGAGAACACGCAATAATAGAAGAGACGTTTTATATACTATCTGTGCGGGACTATGTAACGAGGTCTAGGCGGGTTCGAACACCTCCACCGTCGCCCTGCGAGCCGTAGGAGACGACGAAAAAGGAACCCAGTGCCTGGGGGTATAACTGGGGCACCCTGTCCCTGGGGGATATAAATACGGGGTCCTTGCTCTCCAGGTTGGGGGAATCTCGAATCTGAGACAGTAAAATATGATCGTGAGTCCCGCGGGACTCGGACCTGAGAATGAATGCGCTGGCGAGGACCAACAGTAATTGTAAACGACAGATCCATCCTCCCATCAGAGAGGATATTACATAAGGACTATGACTGCAAGTGTTCAGTTGAAAAATAATTAAGTGATCGTGAGTCTAGAAGGGCTAGACACCAAGACGAACTGATTGGCTGTAAACTGCCAGACGTAAAGTGACTCTGACTCTGACAGTTGCAAGTGTGGAAAGAGAGAAGCTGGTAGCTGAGGCCGGGGATAGTTCGGGAACCTAGATGAAGCATAACGTCCGTTTTGGAAGCCGTTACCGAGAAACGGCTAATGAAGGCAGAAAGCTTTAAATGTGTTGTGGTTACAGCTTTGGGGTGTGTATCTAAGTGAGACTCTGGTATGCATTTGTAATTAGCAGTGCAAGTTTTAAATAAATCCCATTACGAAACCAAACCTCGTCTCCAGTCACTCAATCACGTGACAATATGTTCTCGATACTGGATATACAGGAATGCACATATTTCGGGGCGCACCTACAGCGTAAATCGCGGGGTTTGAACAAAAGTTCTAGAGAAAAATAACGAACTTCATTAAAAGCTTATAATGGAGTTTGTGGTTCACTTCACTGCGGAGGGATATAACGCAGGGACTACATCTAGATTGTAGTTCTAAACTGCCAAGTTTCCTGAGAAGCAGTGAAACGGACGAAAATGACCTCCACATTATGCGTTTATTTTAGTCGTCAAGCGAAAATTAAGAATTATATATTTTCTAAAAAAAAGACATACCTTCTGGGATGTGACGCCGTACATTCTATGTCATCTAACTATATTTCCAATATTTCCCTTGTGATTTCTGGCTGTTCCCGAGACTGAAGACACCCCAAAAGGCTGCCGTTTTACAGCCGCGAAGACATCATACAGAACGGGACGGCGTAGCTGCACGTCATTCCAAAAGAAGCCTTCCAGAATTGCTTCCAGCGATGGAAGGACCGCTGGGCTGTGTGGAGTCACAAGGGGCCTACTTTGAAGGGGATTAGGTATTGTAACCACCCAGATACAGAAGTTTGTTTTCCCTGCCCAAGGCTGGATAATTTTTTAACACAGTAGTACATAGTAGTACATAGTACATAGTAGTAGAGGGTGGGTTTCCCCATGCACTTAGACCAATATTGGTCCACTGTGCTTCCCTCTATGATATTCTACCAGTCTCTATACCCTACCGATATTGGTGCGTACCATCAGTCCCGACCGAGCCAGCGAGTTCGGCCTCTAGTGGCTTGGCGGTATCTATAATGCTTCCCCCATCTATCAGAGGCGTTAGAGACTACTGTTGGGCGGGAAATGTCCTTGAATTTGGCTCAGTGACCTCCTTAGGAGATATGAGGTTCTTTTACGTGCCGTAAAGCTACGACACGGGACCCACGGCTTAAAGTCCCTCCCGGAGGACTTGTTCCCTGATTTTTTCCGCCCTTAAAAATTCCACGACTTCCGCCGGGTTTGAACCCGCGTACCACGAGTCATGACGTGGGAACGTTACCTCTAGACTACGGAGGCCGCTAGTGCATATATATTATATATTGTCGGTTAGTAGGATGACTGATAAATAACGATCTGCAAACGATTTGGAGGGAAGCGGTCGTGGCCTGAATCATGTATTATCCCAGCATTAATTTGGAGGGACTGAAGAAAACCGGGATGGCTGGTGACGCGTCAGAGAAACGAAACGGTCTAGATACAAATCTAGAGTGTTACCTATGGATCAATCTGTTCGGTGTGACACCGTCTAGTTCGGTATAAATCCGCACCGTCATGTGGCAGAAGATGGCGTTTTTTGGACTCGCGACTGTGAAAGCATCAGAGTCAATTTTTGTAACGTTTCGTACGAATGGTATATATAAGTGGTATGGTTAGTAGCTTTTAGGGTAAGGTAAAACTTTTGTCTGATATGCGGTAAAATACGACATACTTTCTCTCTTTTCGTTTTACATAAGTTGGTACCTCTTACTCACAGAAATTCAGACACCTGCAGTGAATGTGGCAGCACTTATTTTAAATGCCTCCTGTGTCTAGTGGATTCGAAAGAGTTTCCACCACTTCACTCTCAACCCCCCCCCCCCNCACACAAAGCAGCGTGTCAGTGCACCGAACAGGCTGTCGTAACAATATAGAATCTTATTCGTGACACCCTTGGTTCGAACCTTAGCCGAGACCGACCGACAACCTCGACTGCTCTTTTTCGTAATTTTTCTCACTGCCTCCAGGTAATTGCTGGGATAAAACCTCAAAATAGGCAACTACCACTTCCTTGCAAATTATTTTCGACTCATTATTCATCATACATACTATGAGCATGAGCTGGGATACCTCACTCGGTATGGTGATTAGCACGGGCTGGAGGATTGAGGGATCGCAGTTAGAGCCCTGTTAGGGTCAACAATGTTCTCTTCTTCACGTCTCTGGGGTCCACCGAACCTCATATTCAATGGATACCGGGGTGTAAAGTAGTCGGGGCGTGAAGCTGATCACTCACCTCCGGCTAGTGCCGAGGTAAAGAAAATATGGATCTATACATCCACTCCCCCATACTCCTTCATGGTGTTAAGTTCAGGGACAGCTTTACCTTACGTTACCGGGAATGAACAAATAATCAGTTGCCTTCAGCTTGGGTGAAGAAAATTTTCACCAAGAGCCTGTGAATAACTTATAGAGGTATAGCGACCGGCTACGTGCTGGATGATCGGGGGTTCGGTTCTTGAAAAGGGATGATTATTTTCTTTCCACAGTAGAGTCGTAATCAGATTATATAATTCACCATTTAAGTAAGAAATCAAATTTCTGTCGCCGTTTTCTCAAGTCGCTGCTTCTAACAATTATAACGTCTTAATTTTCACAGTACCCTTATCAGAAAGGAGAGTGAGAAATTTGAAACAACGCAACGTTCTTTCTGCCCCTAGAATATAACGTCTTCCGGAGCCCACAATATTCTATCTCAATTCTCTCCCCCCTCCCCATAATAACTGTATGCTTAGTAACGTTCTGTTTTGGACAAAATGGCATTGTGACCACATTCATTAATCGTCTTATTATCCGACGTAAAATATCTTCGATACTGGCAGCGTCGTTAAATAACCAAATTACAAAGGAACAGTTTCCTACCCATGGTGACGGGGCGCAGTGAGCTCTTAGCGGAAGAGCCAATATGTCGGCCCCAGTTCCGCCAAATTTTTCCTCCGCGTTCTCCACGGAGCGTCAGTGTGGGCTGCAGCGTTTTTGTGTCTGACTTGAGAGTAAGCTATATACGATGTACTTGGTCGGGACAAGAACCCCCTGACCTCCCCCTTCGCCCCGCGTTAATGATAACGACCATCTTAAGACTCATTATAACCAAGTTTGCCACTTGACGCCGCCATGTTGTGCAGAAAACAAAACACGAACCACTTTGCACGTCTAATAAAGTGGAACAACCAAAACGCAAGGCACAGCCACTCAAGGGCACTCAAGTTCAGCGCGTCTGCCTTAATACAAGATTTAGTAGCGCACACTCGGCTTTAATGGGGAGGCTGTGAAACACAGACATTCATTTACAGAGATCCTGGAAGGATATTTCTGTATGCAGACATGTTTATACCTCAATTTCCTTGTTTAACACCTCAAATTCTATTCACGAGACATCGTTGTCCTAAATAATTTTCCGCATCTTCCAGCTATATAAATCCGGGCATTTCCCATATTTATTCTATTATTTTATTACTATCAAACTTTTCCTTAGCCACACTTGTTTCCTCCATTTTTAAATCACACATTCCAACCGCTCTAAACCTTCCGCCAATAGACCAGAAGCTTCCTAATTTTTGTTCCTTGTGAAATGTCCTCATAATTATTACATCAGCGAACACGTGATAAACCGCCTCTGTGGTCTAGTGGTCAGAGTTGTTGACTACACATCCAGAGGTCCGGGTTCAATACCCGGCGCTACCAGATTTTTCTGAGAAGTAGTGGGTCTGGAACGGTGTTCACTCAGCCTCGTGATGATAATTGAGGAGCCATTTCAAGGTAATAGCGGCTCCGGTCTAGAAAACCGAAATTAACGGCCGTGGGGATTCGTTGCGCTGACAACGTGACACTCTCTATCCGCAAAAGTTGGTACTAACTTCGCCGATAAGCGGCGGTCTCTCGGTCGGTATAGTTCGCTTGCGGACTAAAATCACGGAGTTTTTTGTTTTGTGAATATGTGATAGGCAGAACATGTTGCATGCACGAGAGAGAAATTAGTATAAATATTTGTGGGAAAGCCCGAAGGATGGAAACCACTAAGAACATCTTAATCTGGCTGAAGACAGGGCTAGTAGCTGGTTATTATGGCCTCTGTAATGGACCTTAGGGTTCCATGAAATTCTGATAATTTTATGAGCAGCTGGACAATTATTAGCTTCCCAAATAGATCAATGTACATATTTATCATGTCAGGATTTCTATATTGTCCCTCAAATTCTTGGGCAGTTATGTTTCTCCACGCCCCTTATTCTACAGCCTTCTAATAAAATACGTAACAGAACTAAGACTGCGCGAATACGATGCGCAGTAGAACTTAACGTAATGTAGAATATGCATTATTTAAATTTAAATGCTTACATTTAGGAGTTCACGTGGTTTGTCACGCTGCGAGCAGATAACATTGAGAACAGAGACACAACCCATCGTGATAAAACTTGCGGCATGCTATACAAACCGGGTTTTATCTAAACGTGAGAATTATTTAGAAAAATCGTGAAGACCGGATACACAAAAAGAGACTTGAAGGTAATCACGCTACAAGCAGTTCCCTCTCCGACTGGTAACATCACCCTGGGGTACGGACAGATGGATCGAATTTAGGACCCAGCTGGCCAGGTTTTCCCCCATTCTGCCGTGGTATTTATATTTTCCACTAATTTATGTGCAGTCGTTCTGGAAGAACACGTGGGCTTCTCGGTAATTCGTCATCAGAAGAGAATTCCTGGTTTCCCCCGAGATGGGCGTCTGTCATCGCAAGGAGACAGGGTGATTGATAGGGGACAGACAACAGAGATAAACATAGGGAGAAAACGGAGAGAGAGAGAGGAGTAAGGATACTGAGAAAGGAAGAATCAAATAATAAAAAAGAAATTCGGAAAGATAAAGAAAGAAACTAGAAGAGAAACAATAAGTACGGCGGTAAGATTCTTTTCTGATTATTATTTCAAAACGTTGTCAGTATTTGATTGATCGATGGTGATGGATTGGAAAGGATTCGAAAGGAAACAGTCACCGTATACTCCAGGTACTGTCTTGGAATATGTGCGAAGGAAATGAGGAAAACCATCAAATATTTCATTCAAAATAGACGGTGTTTTGAACGAGATTGGAACCGAGCACCCTCCAAATGCAAATCCAGAGTATTACAGAGTATTATTTTCGTTGCAAGAGAAAGAAATTATGTGAAAAGTAGAAATAAGAAGGAAAAATAGAGATAAATGAAAGAAAGAATTAAACGTTTAAAGAAAGCAAGAAACGAAGGCAGGGGAATAAACAGAAGAACTACGAAACATAGAGGAGAGGGGATTAGAGAGGAGGAGGAAATAATTACAAAATGACTTGACAAGAAAGACATGGAAAAACACAATCACAGAAGAGAGAGAAACGGACCTCGTTAGAGCACCACAGATATAAAGTCTACAATAAGGTACCGCCATTCTATAAACTGAATATCAGTAAATAAAGAATTCTATTGGAAAGTTCCCGGACTGTTGTTGTTGTTGTTGTTGTTGTTGTTGTAACTGCCTCAGTGAAAGAGGATGAAAGCGGAGGCCAAGGTCACACTTCCCGAGCCTACTGCATCAGACTGACACGTAACACTGCGCTGTGAACACGCAATGTTTTTACACGAGTGCTTTTTCGACTTCGTGTTTTGTTTTGTCTGCGATGGATGGCAAAATCCAGCAACGTGTCTGCATCAAGTTTTGCGTGAAACTCGGTAAATCCGCTACCGAAACTCTTGAAATGTTTCGTGAGGCTTTTGGAGAACAAACTTTAAGCCTGACAGCGGTTTCTGAATGGCATTCACGTTTCAAGGCCGGTTGAGTGTCAGTTCAGTGCAACCAAGCACCAGCAAAACGATAGAAAATTTCGAAAAAATTCGAGAACTCATCAATAAAGACCGTGGCGGACAAATCCATAAGTTCGCAGACACCGTCTGGATCAGTTATGGAGTTTGCCAGGAGGTCTTATCAGAAAATTGGAACATGCGACGCATTGCTCCTTCATCACGACAACGCGCCCGCCCACACGTCCATGAAAACCACAGATTTTGTGACTAACAACAACACGGTTATCGTTCCCCATCCTCCCTACTCGCCGGACTTAGCCCCCTTTGATTGCGTTTTGTTTCCCAAATTGAAAATGGAATTGAAGGGACGACGTTTCGAAACAGTGTCTGACATCCAAAGGGAACCGCTAGCGACACTCGACAGCGTAAAGGAAAATGGCTTCCACTGTGCTTTTGAAGCGTGAGAAAAACGGCAGTATCTCTGTATACGTTCCGAAGGAGACTATTTTGAAGGAGATGGCAGCCAAAATTTAGTAAATTAAGCCAGCATTTCTTATTTGACCCAGGCCGGGAACTTTCAGAAAGAACCTCGTATAATTCGGTATGTGACACTGCGTAATCTGGTAGACATTAGCAACGCAATGGAGGAATCTATTGCTTGAGTCTTAAGGTGGAATCAAAACATTTCTCCGAAATGTATACAGCTGTGTGCCAGACTACACGGCGTCACGCTTAAAACGAGAGTAATCTTCACACTGGACAGATTGATCTAATGGTGCCGCGCGGTTCGAGCATTCGACAAGTCCTGAATGAGATTGATCACGATTTTCCTCAGTCCGTCCAAGCAAATGACGGAATAGTACCTCGGTTAGGCCAGAACCACTTTCTTCGAAACGATAGTCAATTCATCGTTCATTTATCACCTCACGAACCGACGCTGCAGAGTGTAGATACCCACAAGTGTAATTTAGATTCTAAACGGCTCTGACGACGGTGGATAACACACAGAATCACTGGGTTTTTGGACTTTTCCATCGTCCAGAATTCTAGGAAATAGAAAACACAACGTTTCGGAAATTGGATCTGTTTTCGTCTTCCTTCCTCACCTGAACACGGAAATTGAAATTTTCCGAAACGTCGTATTTTCTATTTTTTAGAATTCCGGACGATAGAAAAAAGTCCAAAAAAACTAGTAAGCGTAATTTAATCACCCAAAAAAATAATGATTTTCATAGCGATTGCTGTGAGCTAGAAGTCTGAATATCAAATTTTCCATTTGGCTCTAAATAATTTATTCCGTCGAAACAGCATCCTTAAATAAATGAATGTCATTTGGTGGTGTGAACAAGGCTCGGTAGGAGCACTGGGTACTCCAGAGGGGGAACAGGATTTATTCACTCACTGGCACTGAAACCAGAAGTCAAGAGGCGGAACAGGTGTTGCTTACCGCAACAGAAAAATAAAAACGTGCATAAAAGAAGCTGATTATTTCCTGTGCAAACAAACAGAGTCCCGGTGGTGTCGTCAGCCTCGTCTCCACCCCTCCTCCCCCAATAGCAGCGAGATTAATTTTCTGCCGAGTTCTCGGCACATCAATCCGATGAATTTACGCCCCAAATTTTCGTAAATCCTGAGCACGGAAACATTTACTTGTTGGTTGTTTCCAGAACTGCTTTAGCACAGGAAAGTGAAAGCACGAAACAGAAAGTTTCATCGTTCATCCATACGTTTCGCCTGTAAAGCCGGTGGAAAGATTTTGTCGATGTCATCAAGCGATTTTAACTACAGACGGGTTTCGAATCGGATTTGATAAACATTTACAGAATGTAACTAAAAATAATTACGAAAATCTCACCGAGTTACACACCACAGCACACATAAAGTCTTCTCAGTCTTCACTAGCTGTTGCCTGGTAGCGGCCTCCAACAGCGGACGTTCCCCTTCCTCTGGGTTGTTCCCGACCACAGCTACCAGTTTCTCACTTTTCACAAATGTAACTCTCAACTGTCTCAACCATCTTGGGTATCCCACACCAACCTCCTACTCTTCTAATTGCCGTCTCAACACTGTCTCCTATTTCAAAGTCAAAGTTATTTCACGACTGGCGGTTTGCCGTCAATCAGTTCGTCTTGATGTCGAGCACTCTGAGACCCACGACCAAAGATTTTTTCGAACTGAACTCTTGCGGTAATAGACCTTATGTAACATCCTCTCTGACGAGGAGATTGTTTTTCTCAGCACGGATCGCACAGAAAACGTCTCTGCCATTATTGAGTGTTCTCTCGCTGTCGAGCAAAAGTGTCCTGTTTCCCTAGCAACGGCTGTTGTACTGTTGCCTGTTAACACAGCTGATTCGTGGCAACGGGTGTACATGTCATAATATTTTGTACTTAAGGGACGGGGGAGGTATAGTTGTCTAACGACGCTGTCAGTATCAAGACTCTATAGCTTCGGATGGTACGACGACTAATGAATGTGGAGCAGCCGGTGGAAAAAGAATTTTGCAGAGGAAATAAGAGAAGATCCGCCGCGGTGCCAGTTTGTGCACCACAGAAAGTCGCTGAGCATGATTTTATTTCGAGAGAGAAGATTGTGGCTATGGAGGGCATTTTAATTTTCTATTAGAAGGTTCCTAGGCTTCGCCCGTTTGTCTTTCTGATAAAGGTATTATGAAAGTGAATGCGTTATGATGGTTAGAAGTAGTGGCTTAATACAGAGGATGCGGATTTTTTATTTTCAGTTTAAATGGCGAATTGCACAATTCGGAAAGGTAATTTGGTAGCCCTCACAGCAAAGGAAATTAATTGAGACGAACCTAATTTGAGAGGTCTGCCTCGGAAGCAGAGAGCAGCAACTGCAAACGTCGAACCTGTGACCGACAGAAAATCTCAGTCAGGATAGGGGGGACGAACCGTCAGATATTCGAAACTATCATCTCCCGTACATGTCAGTATTTCTTTGAAGACAGGAGAAACAAGAAGAAACGTGTGTCCAGCTGATCGGTGAATATGAACATTCTACCTCCAAGAGTAGAGGCCTTCAAAATGGTGCCCCAAACATACAAATTGCAATTTTGTGGAAAATGGATGAAAGGATTCTGTCTGAATTTCATTCATTTGTAAAGATCATCGCTCTAAATAAGGCTGCACAGGTGGTGTCATGTGCAAAGCAACGGCACGCGCAGAATAGGCCGAAATGTTTAAGCAACGTTTACACAGCTCGTATAAACAGCGACGAACAATGGTCTACCAAAAGACTTGTATCATTTTCAAGGTTTCGTTATCTAGTCTGATCCTATGTACAGTGTCTATATACTGACATTTACAATGCTTTGTTTGCAAAATGTGCAAAATAATACGATAAGTACGGTGACAAACAATAACTGTTACAGGTACCATTCTGACAATAGGATTCTTAATACGCACAATAATGATAGTAACCACGGCAACGTAGTCATCACAGTAACGACAGTAACGGCAGTAACAATATCAACGAGAACAACAATAGTAACGGCAGCAACAATAGTAACGTGAGTAACAACGGTAACGGCAGGAACAATACTAATGACAGTAGTAATAGTGACGCTAGTGGCAACAGTAACGGCAGTAACAGTACTAACGAAAGTAACAACACTAAATGCGGTAACAATAGTAACGACAGTAACAGTAGTGGCGAAAGTAACAATACTAACGACAGTAACAACCGTAACGGCAGTAGCAACAGTAACGGCAGTAGCAATAGTAACGACAGTAACAGTAGTGGCGACAGTAACAACAGTAACGGAAGTAGCAATAGTGACGGCAGTAGCAACAGTAACGGCAGTAGCAATAGTAACGACAGTAACAGTAGTGGCGACAGTAACAACAGTAACGGAAGTAGCAATACTGACGGCAGTAACAGTACTAACGAAAGTAACAACACTAAATGCGGTAACAATAGTAACGACAGTAACAGTAGTGGCGAAAGTAACAATACTAACGACAGTAACAACCGTAACGGCAGTAGCAACAGTAACGGCAGTAGCAATAGTAACGACAGTAACAGTAGTGGCGACAGTAACAACAGTAACGGCAGTAGCAATACTGACGACAGTAACGAATTTTACAGCTTTATGACTGCCAGAGCGCAAAGGGACTCTGGTGGGAGCTGCAGCTCTCCAGTCCTGTTCTGGGTTACCTCTCCGTGTCACAGGAACGCCCGCCCGTCTCAGTGCTAATAAATCGGTCTCAAATTGATTCGTCAGAATCCGTTGCCGAGACGGTCAGTGGCTGCACACAGAGGGCTCGGTGCGAGTGACGAGCCACAGATAAGCAAGCCTTCTGATTCACACCACGCGACTTTAATTTCCTTCCTCTCTGTCTCTCTCGCGAACAAAAAAACACGGAAAGGGGAGGGGGTATTTGTGCACAAATAATCGAATTTCGCTGTAACACCCTTACACAATTTAAAGCCCTGCCTGCATGAGGAGGACACCTGATGTCAACAGAAGAGCTTTTTCACAATTTGATTTAGACACAATCAATTACGTCCGACTCGTTCCCTCGCCAGCGGAGGAGTGGCCCAAGTGACAGTTCGAGTGACCCTGTTCCAAACATCCGTGGGCAGTCCCTGTCACCAGAGAGACCTTACCGCAGAACACCGGACCCACCGTTATAAAACCTCATCTTATTTTTTCATTGGCCGCGGAGATTTTTATTTTATTTAATGACGCTAGATTAGCTCGGATGGGTTGGGATAGCTCAGTCGGTATAGCTACTGGCTATGGGCTGGAAGGCCGGAGTCCTATTCCCGGCAGTGGTGAGGTTTCTCTTCCCAACAGCGCCCAGACCGGCTATGGGACCCACTCAGCCCCCTACCTAATGGGTATACGAATACACGTAATGGGTACCGGGGGCTCTTTCCCAGGAGTAAAGTGGCAGGAGCGTGAAGCTGACCACTCACCTCCATCTAGTGCCGAGGTCAATAATATGTGGATCTATACATCCACTCCCCCAATATCTTCAAGACGCGGTGCTTAATGAATTAAGCACAGGGACATTTTACTGTCTATCAACTGAATACTGAATTGAGATGGATGTGGATGGAAGCGGTCGTGGCCCATTACACCTATCAACTGTCCCAGAAATTAGTAGCAAGATCTGAGTAAAATCATGAGAAACATCATTCAGGACAGTGAGAGTCATATCCCGCCACTTACCAGGTACAGCTTGTGTCAACGTGCACACTGGGAAGTGGTCGTTGCCTACTTTTAAGTATTATCCGCGTATGTGCATGAAGAAAGAGAAAACACCATGAAAAGCTTTTAACATTACAGTTAGAGTTCGGATCAGGATACGAACCGGAGACCTACCGAATAAATCTCGCAGACACTACAGCCTGACCTAACGTGCTTGGTGTACTGATTTAAATAAGAAAATCCGCAGTTCCCTACGCCTAAGCACCGCTACTGACAGCCAGTGTTGAGTGATCAACATTTTTGCTTCTTATTAGAGACGACTGGAAATCGATTCCTGGTCTTTCGTGCTGCTATCCCGACAGATGTTCTCCCATCAGGTAAATCCTAGACAAGCAACTTGGAACTAGCAGAAAGAAGCTTTTTCACAGCCTCAATTTTTCTTGAAAAGATAAACTACCATATAAAGAACTCCGTGGCCTGTAGTCCACAAACGAACTATACCAACTGAGCGACCGTCGCTTGTCGGCGAAGTTAGTGCCAACTTTCCCGGGTTTGATTCCCGATGCTACCAGATTTTCTGAGAAGTAGTGGGTCTGGAACGGGGTCCACTTAACCTCGTGAGGATAATTGAGGAGCTATTTCAAGGAAATGGCGGCTCCGGTCTAGAAAACTGAGATTAACGGCAGTGGGGATCCGTTGCGCTGACCACGTGACACCCTCCATCCGCAAAAGTTGGCAGTAAAGCTACCATATAACATTCGTAGTAACTCTTCAATAGTTTATTCAGTTGAACAAGTGCCGTTCAAAAAACCAAGAAACAAACAAGATTCAGACATAAATATCAAGCCATGAAAGTCTACAGAGGTAAAGACAGGTGAAGCTATCCCTGTTACTGGTCGTCAAGGCCCATAAGATTTTGAGACGTCGAGGCTCCCACATTTTCTAGACAATCGGCTCACAGATGGAGGAGAGGTTGTCAGCCATACAGGTGACGTAGAACTAAAATGTAATGATTTACCTAAAACTAGGGAGAGAGTAGTAGTGGACAGCTACGCGCTCCGGTGGCTTAACCTCAATCAAAGGGAATAGAACACACTTGTAAATATGGCGTTTGTAACAAGTAGATTTTTGAAGAGCAACATCTCCTGGAGTGTAAAGTTTACTGGCTGCTTGGTTTATACAACGGCCCTAAAGACAAGCTTCTCTCAGACTACACGGTATCACATTCCAGTTGTTGGGATCTTGGTTATAAGAAAGTAGAGTTCTTAGTTGATGTTATCTGGCACGTCGTAAGTAGTTCCGTTCATAGTGGCTCGCAGCACTGGGTGTGAAGCCGGATTCGAAACCCTCGGCTGTTAATCGCCATCAGGACGAGTCTAATCCACGGGTTTCGAGGACTTTCTGTTTCGGACAGTCCCATTATAAATTGTCCTGACTCGAGAGCCAGCCTCCCTGCCTCTTCTTCGCCCCGCACCAACGTCTTCTCCGAATGTGTACGCTGTTCTCAGATAAACTATCCCTTTACTTTTCGTCTTTCCTTCCGAAAGAGCCCAGTTATATTCCTTGACAAATTCACGCGACTGGTGTAAATTACATTCAATTGTGAGTTTCGCCTTTATTTTGTTGCTTAAAACGTCTATGTATAACAGAATCCGACAATAATGCAACAAATTGTTCATTTTTCTTCCATTTATACTTTTTAACACTACATGTTTCAGCCCTAGATGAACATCTTCAGGTGCCTTCAAGCACCAGTGAAGACAAAAACACACGCTGCTAGAGGGAACAACGCACAAGCAAGGGGCATATTGCAGACTGCAGACGCAACAGAACATCAAGTTAACATACGTAAAAAACAAGCTGTTGCAATAAAGCACCTGGAGAGAAACACATAGTTTCAACCAAGTGAACGATAACCCTTGCAAAATGGAATAGAGCTTCACAAAAGTAATAACAATTTTAATAGATTTTATTTATATAGATTATTAAGTGGACTACAGAGTGTGATTTTAGCGCATATTGATAGAGTGTAGCACTTTTACTATATTAAGACACCTGAAGATGGCCATCTAGGGCCGAAATATGTTGTGTTAAAAAAGTGTAAGTGAAGGAAAAAGGAAAAATTTGTTGCATTATTGTCGGACTGTGTTGTACACAGATATTTCAATATAGCTTGAAACAGGATGCTTAAATACAGCAGTTATTGCTTAACTTTAGTTAGTCACTTAATATATAAAATATTTACCGTTTGCCATGGTCCTATCGAGATATCTTGCTGAGTGAGACACATCACGAACTTCTGCTCTATAACCTCCACTTCATCTGCTCACAAAAGTAACACATCGTCAACTTCTGCTCTATAATCTCCACTTTATCTGCTCACAATTTAAAGTAACACATCGTCAACTTCTGCTCTATAATCTCCACTTCATCTGTTCACAATTTAAAGTAACACATCGTCAACTTCTGCTCTATAATCTCCACTTCGTCTGTTCATAATTTAAAGTAACACACCGTCAACTTCTGCTCTATAATCTCCCCTTCATCTGTTCCCAATTTAAAGTAACAGTTTATGCTTTTCTTTCAATAATGGAGATTTCCAATAACATAGAAACACACAAAGTGTTATTTGCTTTTATAATCAACACTTACTCATAGAAATAGTATATGTTACAAATGGGGGCAATGTCCCTTGTAGGTAATAACCAGTTATGACGTTGAGTTCCTCTTGTGAAGCTAACAGTTGCTCAGGAAATAATTTTATTCATTGCGAAGTTTCATAACATGTTCACAAGAGTTCACTACTGAGTGTCATGAATTTGGTACATATCTTCCCACCCTATAGAGCCGGGATAGCTCATTAGGTATAGCGACTGGCTACGGGAGTGACGGCCGAGGGGTCAGAGTTCGAGTCCCGGTAGAGGCAAAAATTTTCTTCTCTTCACGTCGCAGAGGCCGCTTGTGGGTATTTTGAGGATATTTTACCCGAGGGATAAATCGGCCTGGGCGTCAAGCTGACAACTCACCTCCAACTAATGCCGAAACCAAGAATGGTGGAGCTATATTTTTACTCCCCCTTACGCCTTCATGGAGTAGTGCTTAATTATTTAAGCATTTACCTTTATCATACATTTACCTCCCACCCTACTTCTTTATGATGCATTTTAATATTACCCTCCCATACAAGTTAAATTTCCACATATAAATACAAATGCACAAATGAATATAGGCCTAAGTGGGAAGTTTTAGGAAAAATTCCCACGTTCATTCATTCTACACCTCTTGTATACTTCCCATGAAAGTTTTCGGGCTGCCAACCGGAGTTTACGAACAACACAATTCCTTCACAATCGAAATACTGCAACAGAACTTGGAAACGTGCCTTACTTTGTCTCTGTATCCACTACTGAACTTCTGTGCCACCATCTGTAGGCAAAGCTAGGAACTTCAAAACATAGGAGGGAAATTTTACAATAAAACAAGAGATATTTCATTACGTACAATGGCTTAGTGAGGAAACTCATCTTCAAACACAGTGTTTAATTATTTGGAAAAGCCTTTCATGGAGTGATTTCGAATTGTTTGGTAGGAAAATGTAAATGAAGTTGCACTGCAGCAGAGCAGCGCTCGAGCTAACATCGCCCTCCCAACACTCGAGACACTGCCTCTCTTTACGTCACACCTGGGACCACGGCTTAAGTATCCTATAAAGTAACACGACTTCGGAATTTCGTTATGTCAATATAAATCACCTCTTTGAATACTAAAGTTCATCAGCATTTGTAAGAATTTAGGTTCCCACACCGGTGGTTATGAAGAGTTATGTCTCCTGGGATATAACGCCGTGTATTCCGTGGAGAGCGAATCCAAGTTTCAGAGGAACATGTCCGTATCCACCTTCTGGATTGAAGTATAGGCGAAGCAAGAAGCCAGCTTGGAGCAGGAAGCAAGCAGAAATTTCCCATGCTATGTCTTACAAGAAGTTATAGGTAAACAAGTAAAGCTATCGCTGTAACAGGCCGTGGAGGCCCATAGGGTTGTGAAACGTCGAAGCCCCCACATTTTCTAGACAGTCGGCTCACAGATATCGGTGAGGTTGTCAGCCATACGTGCCGACCACCTTTTAACTACCAGGAAGATTCCTGGTACACATTTCTGTTAGAGGCTGAGTTGATACCAGGGCCATAGTGCGGCTGGAAGGATTGGGTCAACTGAAAAGTCCAATGACCTCATCGGGAATAGAACCAGCGACCTCCCGGCTTGTAGCATAGTGCCTCGACCAACTACACTACCACAATCCAGAAAATTTTCATGCAAATAATATTTAAAATTCAGTTCACATCTGACGCTTCTCCAATACGAGACCAACAGGCTAGTTCTGCTTAAGGAAATAATTACTGTCTATTTTAAGAATCATACAAAACACATTAGTGGGGAAAATAAGTAGTTTCTGATTCCTAAAGCGGGTGTTATGTACAGTAAACACTGCACCTTAAAAACATAATGTACATATTGTGGGGTACAGACCCGCTGCTAGACAAAGACCTCGAAACAAACAATGAGACAAAAGCCGTTGCTATGCAACGGCGCGGTAAACACGCGTCCACAACAATGTAAACGGGGATGCTTTCTATGTGGCCCCTGCCGAGGAGTTATACTGAATAAAACTGGGGCGACCCAGTGAGTATCCCTTGTGGAGGTGGAGTTGAATGCCTCCACCGTACCCTGCGAGCCGTAGGAGGCGACGAAAAGGGAACCCAGTGCCTGGGGGTATATAACCAGGCCACCCTGTTCCTGAAGGATATAAATACGTGGACCTGGCCCTCCAGGTTGGGGGAGTCTCGAATGTGACAGTAAAATATGGTCATGAGTCCCGCGGGACTCGGACCAGAGAATGATTGTGCTGGCGAGGACCAGCAGCAATTGTAAACGACAGACGCATCTTCTTGACAGAAAGGATGTTACGTAAAGACTATAACCGCAAGTGTTCAGGTGGAAAAAATTACTGGTCGTGAGTCCCAAAGAGCTTGACGCGGATGGGAACTGTTGGGCGGTAAACCGCCAGACGTAAAGTAACTCTGACTTTCTGACTGAGCCAGTGAGTTGTCAGTTGAATGTAAGCCTGTGAAGAGAAGACTAAATGGTTAGTGTGAAATGACATCCAGCCTGGGAGTTGTCAGTTGAGAGATGAGTTCTGCACGGGAGGCTGTGAAGATAGAATCTGAGCATGTGAAGCTGGAAAATCTCCACTGTTAGAAGCAGTTGTCAGGGAATGACTGGTGAAGAAACAGCAGGCTGTAAAAGGCTTGACGAGGGATAGTCAGTAAATAGGTTCAGTGATTCAGTATTGAGGGGGTGGCTTTCCCCATGCACCGCGACTGGTAGTCTATTGTACATCCCCCTTTTAATTTATACCGTCTCCATCCCCTACCGATACTGGTGCTCGCTATCAGTCCCTTTCTGCCAGCGAGGTTTCTACCCTCTACTCGGCAGTGGTATCTAATAGTTAGTCCCTCTCTGTCAGTGAGTTAGTCCCTCCTCTGGCAGTGGTGCCTAATACTTCCCCATCTATCGGAGGCATTGGAAACTATTTGGGCGGGAAACTTTTTGGCCAAATTTAGCTCAGAGGTCTCCTAGAGGCATGAGGTTCTTTTACGTGAAGTAAATCTACGACACGGGACCCACGGCTTAAAGTCCCTCCCGGAAGACTTGTTCCCTGAATTTTTCCGCCCTTAAAAATTCCACGAACTCCGCCGGGTTTGAACCCGCGTACCTTGAGTCATGAGGTGGGAACGCTACCACTAGACTACGGAGGCCGCTCACTAGATAGGTTACAAATGTAAGTAATGCAGCTGTAATGGACGTAATAGGTTGTCTATTTGTACGAGTAGGTAGCTGCACAGTCCAGCTTCAAGACAGGCTAGGTAGCAGACGCTCATGCACTTGTTCAGAAACTGGTTTCAGTAGTCAAAATGGCGACGGTATTTGAGGAAACTACCGGAGAGCAATGTTCTGCTGTGTGGTTTTGTGAGCAAAAGGACTCAATGCAAGATATATTCATAGAGAAATATTTCCTGTTTATCGTGGGAAGTGTTTGTCGCGTAAAGCGGTTCACAGCTGGGTCGATAAATTTTATCAACGACGTTTGAAAGTCGCAGATGACGCCCGACCAAGTGGGGAAGTGGCTGAGACATCAGTCAAAATAATTCTGTGCTGCGGGTTTCGACGCACTTGTAAAGCGATGGGACAAATGTATCAATGTTTATGGAGGGTATGTCAAGAAATATTTTTTTTAATTTCGAATATCACATGTTTTACGTTTTATATCCATTTGTGAACTATTTACTGACTCTCCCTCGTATGTGTGGACTAAAAGTTCACGGGGGTCCCTGAGGGGACCGCGGTCCTCAGTTTGACAGCCTTTAGGAGACACGTGGTTCTGATCTGCTACAAACTGTTCGTTTGAGTGCTTCTTCAATTCTAATTAAATTCACAAAAAAGTCTCTGTTCTTGCTTCTTGCTGTATTAAATAATTTTCCGGTTGAGTTTAAAGCAAAGAAGCTATTAGGAAAGATATTTCTGCTAGAATAAATTCATTTATCTTCTTCTGAACTTCTTAACCCTTTGACTGCCAAACTCCGGCATAGAATTAACTGCTATAAGCGCCAAGGCTGGTGGTAAGAAGTGAAACTTGGCAGAAAAAAAAACCACAATACTTCTCATAAATGACCTTCAAACATCAAGAGAAATAAATCATATGAATAGCAGATATTTCCTCTAAATTTCCATATGTCAGAGTTGATGCCATCTGTCGACAAAAATACTATACTACTGTACCTACAACGTGCCGATTTCTTCGGTTCTGAGAGTGTCAAGACAAGTAGTCTAAGCCGATAAAGCTGATATGAGTCGCGTAAAAGGTTAAGGAGGAAACAGACATAGTATTTGCTTCTGGAGGGTAGGTTTAAGGCGTTATCAATATCTGGACTACATGGTGTCAAATGTTAGGACGACTAATGGGTGGTCAATTCTCAAAGGTATAGAACGAAACAGTAGTCAAGTAACCGAATTACCACTCCGACTTCTCTAGAAGGATTGGAGAAACCAGTGAAAAATCTGTCAGTGAAGAAGAAATTCAGCCGGATATTCGAACCAAACACTTCCGGAATACGATTTGAGAGTTTTACCGCTTGGCCAACCGCTCGGTAAACTGGCAGTTCATGTGTTCTCTCGAACAAGAGCACAGTAAGTATCCCTCTGATTACTTAAGAAATAAGCTAAAAATAAACAGACGTACCAGTGAATGAGAGGAAAAAAAACCCTGAGAAATGAGAAACAAGTAAAGTACAAAAGAAAGAAAGAAAGAAGAATGGAGTAGGTAAAGGAGGGAGGAAATTGAATACTTTTTTGTGGGTGTGAAGTTCTTTGTGCGGAAGTAGAGAGACAGACAGACAGACAGACGAACACGACATAGCGCGGTTACTAGCTGTCAAGACAGCTGAATTAATGAACATCAAGTTGAAGCGTTAATTATTATTGTGTATGTTCTCCGGGGAATCCCGAACAGATGGAGGCGCCAGCACTTCCAAGTTGCTTCACGGAGAGAGAGGCGCACGACGACTCAACACAGAGAGCAGAGATGCGCAGAACTAAATATTCTGTGTTCGTTTCTTGCTCGAATCTCTAAATCGCAGTAATTACTATAATTACCACTTGTTTTAATATTAAAATATGGGGCAGGTCTGCTCAGTCGGTAAATTCGTGACCCACATTGGAGAGGAGTGAAACATCAGCCGAGACAACCGATTATACAGAGATTATTTTGTGATTTTTCCCAGTCCCTCCAGGCAAACAACATCAAATTATGTAAGATTTGAGGCTTTCACGGCGGTGACTATGAAGAAAGCAGTCTTCTGGGATTTGGCACCGTGTATAAGTGGTGTTAACCGAACGTCTGCTTTTACCGTTCTCACAGTCTTGTCGCTTGCAGATTTCTTATACTTTTTCTTCTACCCTGAAGATGGAGGCGATACGTTCCTCCGAAACGTCGGTTAATACCACTTATACACGGTGCCAAATCCCAGAAGACTGCTTTCTTCAACATCAAATTAGGTCACGACCACTTCCTTCTAAATCTTTTCTCATTATTATTCAGAATTATCACTTCATATCGTCACGGTAGCCGAGCAGTCTATGTACTGTCTTCGCTCGCTCGGAAACTGGGATCGTGGGTTCAAATCCAACTCAGGGCACGGTTTTTTGGTATGTGTATATGTTTATTCTGTGTTTGTGTTGTCATGTGTTTAGGTAGAGGCCTGAGCTGATCAACCGTCCAAGGAGTCCTGCCGTCTGTAAAATGACTATGAAACTGAAAATCAGAGACAAAGGCCCAAGGAGGCTGTAGAATGAAAAAAGAAAACCACTTCACACCCCTTACACCTGATGACGGCAACGGGTCGAGCTTCCGAAATATTGTTTAATTTAAAAATGTCCCAGACAATGGGAAATTTTTACATGATCACCCTTTAAACATAAAAAATTCTGTGCATATGCGATCTATCATTGTCATTAGGCGGCAAATTTGGGTTACATAGCAAAGAATTGTCAAGCGGTTGACATGTTACATTACGGTGAGTTATTCAGTACCTCACGAACGTGGGCGTAGTCCTTTGTTTCAGTGTATCATGTCTATTCTACGAGTATAGATAATATTTTGATGTGAATATGTGAGTGTACAAGGTTTTATAATTAAATACCGCTGCTGAGCCCAATACGCGCATTTAAAAGCATATAGAAACATGTTTCAGCCTGTCGTAAGCTAACTCTTCCATCATGTTCCCTGTACAAGGTCATTCACTTCTCTCTTGTCGCTCATGCGCAGTCGTGTTTAAGATTTTGTATCGTGTAGATCGTTGTGATGGAGCAAAGAGTGAACGGTAAGTTTTGTTTGAGCACAGGGACAAATTTACTTTTCACAACAATGTATGGGTCTTTGCCTCCTTCATAGGCTCTCGAGGTTTCGTAACAGTAGATTTTTTTCCACGGAGGAGTTTATACACCCACGCCCAACCTCCAACCTTGTAACTTTGTCAGGCCCTTATTCTTTGATCCATCTGGCATGGGTGGCTCTACCAAAAGCTTATGCTTCCGCCAGCACAACTCTCCGGGTAAATGGAAATGGGGAACCTCCTCTCCACGATAAGATGATAGTACTCGAATATTATTACTACTACTACTACTACTACTACTACTACTACTACTACTACTACTACTACTACTACTACTACTACTACTACTACTACTACTACTACTACTACTACTACTACTACTACTACTACTACTACTACTACTACTACTACTACTACTACTACTACTACTACTACTACTACTACTACTACTACTACTACTACTACTACTACTACTACTACTACTACTACTACTACTACTACTACTACTACTACTACTACTACTACTACTACTACTACTACTACTACTACTACTACTACTACTACTACTACTACTACTACTACTACTACTACTACTACTACTACTACTACTACTACTACTACTACTACTACTACTACTACTACTACTACTACTACTACTACTACTACTACTACTACTACTACTACTACTACTACTACTACTACTACTACTACTACTACTACTACTACTACTACTACTACTACTACTACTACTACTACTACTACTACTACTACTACTACTACTACTACTACTACTACTACTACTACTACTACTACTACTACTACTACTACTACTACTACTACTACTACTACTACTACTACTACTACTACTACTACTACTACTACTACTACTACTACTACTACTACTACTACTACTACTACTACTACTACTACTACTACTACTACTACTACTACTACTACTACTACTACTACTACTACTACTATTAGAAAGTAAAAAGTAAAAGTATCCCTGTAACAGGCCGTGGAGTCCCATACGGTTGTGATATGTTGAGGTTCCCACATTTTCTAGAAAATCGGTCCATAGATGGCCGTAAGGTTGTCAGCCCTACGCACCGGCCGCCCTTTACCCCCATAAACATTCCAAGAATATTCCTGGTACTCATT